>NC_141044.1:25432500-25647500 GCF_052040795.2 Danio rerio
AAAAATTGTGCAGACCTACTGGGTTCAGAACGAAATCAAATTGTTCTTAAAATCGTAAAGGTCTGTGTTAGGCCTACACCCCTTCGCCTTATTTCAATAATAATAATAATAATAATAATAATAATAATAATAATAATAATAATAATAATAATAATAATAATAATAATAATAATAAATATTAATAACAAATAAAAATAAAAATAATAAATAAAGATATAGATGAAAATAATAGAAAAATTATTATTATTATTATTATTATTGTTATTGTTATTGTTATTGTTATTGTTATTATTCTTATTAACTTATTATTATTTAACTTTTCATGCTTACAAATGGCACCAAATAATAATAATAATAATAATAATAATAATAATAATAATAATAATAATAATAATAATAATAATAATAAAATAATAATAGTACTACTACTACTACTACTACTACTACTACTAATAATAATAATAATAATAATAATAATAATAATAGTAATAATAATAATAATTATTATTATTATTGTATCACCAAAAACATTATGTTATTACGTTACAAACTGGATATAATGGCTGCCATGTACCATGTAAAATGGCCTTTAGGTTTATTACCCAACCTCACTGACTCAAATAATTGATTCTCAATGCCCGATCTGGTTTCAGTCACTGTCAGGACAATGTCATTGTCAAGAGTCAACATTCAACCTCCATGATCTTCTCACCCAAAAACATGACTCTGACAAATGACCTCTGCCTTGACCACATAAAACACGCCACCTCAAAGAAAGTTATATTCATAAACACTAAACATTAAAGACATGATTTTGCTTAGCTGACATTTTCCTATCATTCAAGTGGGCGCTGCAGGAATGTCAATGAAATTACCCTGAAGTATCTGACACAACCAGCGTTGTGCATTAACCTTGCGTACCGCACAGCTTGTTGCATTCATTGATTCACTCACCATCTGTCTATTGCAGGAATCCATACTGAATTCACTTTAGTTTTTGAACAAAGAGCACTCAAGCAGCATTTAAGAAAACAAACCATACTCAATGTTCAACATCACATGTCTACTCGATACTGGAAAATACTAAAACTACAAAATCCATCCAAAAATAACAGCTTTTACTCACCAACATACTACTCCAAATGTATATGACTTTGTGTCTCCAGATAAACACAAAGATTTCAGCAAGAAAATTCAATTTATTCTATGTATTTGGTTGTCAGTAAACATTTTAGTTCTTTACAAACAGTGACAGCCATGTTTGTCGACTAAATTAACTCCCAAAAACTGTGGGTAGGGACGGCTGGCATTTTCAAAAATTCTACACAGTGTGAGAAACTGAAAAAATGGTTGTTAATTGCATATTCAAACACGAAAAATACTTTAGACCCACTCTATTCTGTATACCCAGGAAATCACAGAGAATAAGAATAAGTGTGGTGACTCATTATTGTTAGTAGATATTGTTAGAAAAAAAAAAAACATAAAAGAACAAGTTCATATAAACTTAAAGCTAAACACTTTATTTTATGCTGCTCTCAGGTGTGCTCAAAGCACCCGCTGACTGCCTGAAGCTCAGATGTTCGCATACGCATACGCTGACAGAGTGCAGTATAGTGTATATTTCAGCAGTATAGTGTGGACACAGAGCGTTTCAGAAATGCTATGTAGATGAAACGCCAGTCTGGACGTGAATCATTTTCATTCAAAAATGCTATTTTAAAACTAAAATATATTAGTGTAAACAGGGCCTTAAGCCATGCTGTAATCCAGCAATTGTGATAGGCGTTCTCTTTCCAACATGTGATGCATGCAGTAGACCAATCAGTCAACAGATGTAAAGGGTAGATTTGGAAAGATGTATGGTTAAGTGCCTCATCTGGGAGTCATTGAGCAAATTAAGTAAAAACAAATAGATATTATAAGAAAATGACAGTGTTTTTAAATCAATTCATACTCTGTTTACATGAATAAGTGTGAATACCATAGAATATTACCACAACATGTTAAAAAGAAGAACCAACAAAGAAAAATCTAAAAAAAAAATGTTGTCACAAGATGCACTTATAAAGCTTGAGCATGACTTCATACAGAATATGTCTAAGCAAGTCACACGTGAGAGCAGCTTTGTATTGATCAGAGTGAACCTGCTTACAGTCCTCTGCATCATCTATCAAGACCAACTAAGAAAAAAATGTCATTTTTATGACAAGGTGGGACACAAATCTTCACCTGGTCATTTGACACAGCATGTTATAATGAAGCTATGCTGTTTGGTTTTCAACTGAGATATCTAATGTGCTCACTCAAAGAAACAGCAGTGCTGCTCTTTCTGTAACTCAATTCAAGTCATAAATTATGATTCCACATGATTCGTTTTTCCGTTGGGTTGAACTGCATTCTCACCTCAACCGAACTGCTACCGGGATTGTTTTCAGGCTGAGACCAGCTTGTTCGAGCGATCTCAGAACAGATGTTTTGGTGTTAATCTGAGCATGACTGCTTTTTTTATCATATATGTCTAAATGAGCTAACCTAAAAAACGTAAAACATGCAGGCTTCGGAAAAAAAATCTTCAAATGAGCCAGAAGGGAAGAAGCTCGTTTTCTTGAAGGGACTCTGGTATGCTAAAGATTTTGCTTTATTTACAAATCAGAGTTGTTACTAACCCATTAGAACGATCGTAATTATTTCTAATAACGAGGAGAGCGAAAGTCAAACAGAATGTGTGTTTGTCAGCCTGAACAGGCTAATGGAACATTTGACAGATACAGCAATTACCATAAACACCAGGTGCAAACTTTGGAAAGATGAAATGCAACAATGGCGTCTCCCCATATGTGACAACACAAACTCTGGGAAAAAAAAAGTAACAGGGATGAATAAACCAACAAAAAGCTGTTACATGGTTTATTTCAACGGTTATTGTGAACAATCCCTGAGGCCTGCAATTTCCATCACAAAGCTCCGTGTGAGTCACACTGGAGTCATGCATGCATATAATTCCTCGCTGTATGTTAAAACAGAATGAAGCCACTATACTGTGTGTCAATGTGAAACAAATTCTTGCCTTAAAACATAACCACATGCCTTAGTACTGTAAATGCATCATTCATAATAATAAAAGGCATCATTTGTGCCTTTCTGTTTTGTTATAAAGACCTTCACATTAGGGGCTTCTCAAGTGACTGATCTGAACATAGATGTGAGGGGCAATGACGCACTCAGGGTCACAGGTGCAGCTGTCTATAAGTCTTGATGAAGGGAAATACAGAAGGGTGATTCATCAAGTCAAGTCAAGGTTAAGTTTAAGATAGCATGGCTGAGGTAGAGGCCATGAGTCTTCACCATTTTATTCTATATTGGAGGCATTTAGACACTATTGTAAATATCTATTGAAGCTCCAGCAAGTAATCTCACAGTTGTTTTGAAAAATCTCAGAGTATTTATTAGATTACCAAAGTCATGTGACGTCACAAAATGAGACGTCTGTTGTCATAACAGTTGTAAGATCACCTGCTTAATCAATTGCTACTTATACTGTACACATACGTGATGATTGAAATAACCACTTAATCAGGCTACTCCCGAACTTACGTTAGGAACTTCATTTTGGAGCATGACATCAATTTACAATTTCTATTGACGTCTTTATGGACTAAAAGACTGACTGAGATGTTCATTTATGTTTATTTCATGCTATAATTAAAAGAAAGGAGGAAGGAATGACTATGTTAAAGTGTGCACCTTCTTGTGTTCTGTTCTCTCTATTTCGCACAACTCTAACTGATGCCATATGTGTGTCAATTTTAATTTTTTGTAAAAAATTATCTCATATGACTTTAAATTAATTGCATTTATTAATTTATTAATTTTACATTTATTTTATTTTATGAATTAATATATTTTTGTTTTCTGTGTTAACTTTGCAGTTAGGCTGATTGTTTTGTACCAAAAATGTACAGAATAAAATAATACAGGAAAAAATACTAAAATATTACACAATTATTTATATAATTATATATTAATATTATAGAAATTATATTTATTTAATTACTTCAGGTCAACATGAACTACAAAATGTTGTCCACCAAGTAAAATTTGTATGACATTATAAGCCATTACTCATATTTCTGACCATATTATGGTTATTCATCCATGAATAAGATCATTCTTTGGATCAGGAAAAAAGGAAACAATAATAATTAAAAAAAAAATTTTTAATGCCACAGTACAGTAACCGAGACTCAGCACTGATGTGGGTGTCTTTGCTGTTTTTAAAGTCCATGTGGTCAGTTCATCATGACACTCTGGCTTTGTGAGGTGCATGCTAAGAGTTGTAGTTTGTAAATGTGGCGTGTGTGTTTTCCAGCGGTCAGCAGTAGCTAGATCGATGGTCACCAGCACATGCCTTGTGTCCTCGTAATTTAAAACTAGGCGTGTCAAAATTCTTTGATGCAAATTAAATCGTACTTCACAGACTCTTTTGGCTTTCAAAATTTGCCCTAGGTTTCCTATTAAGGTGGGGTTTAGGGATAGACGTAGGATAAGGCAATATAATGAGCGTCTTTTACAGTATAACATCATGCCTATGAAGAGTCATCATCATGTTGATGCTTTAATATGTATCAAATACAGATCAAATCAATCAATCAATGGACCAACAGTAAAGTAAATCAACAACAAACATGAACAAAAAAAAAAGAATAAAAATTACATAAAATCTTGACTAGCATTGCTGCACACAAGCTACTTAATGCAGCAAATTGCCATCCTGCCACAGTAATGCATGTGTGAAGCTTGACCTCCAATTACACACACCCTCCACAGAATAACATCAACCAACCTTTTACAAGCACTGCAGGTTTCTCTATTAACCATCCTTAGGTGACCACTCAAGGGCACCACGTTCCCCGTGTCTGAGTGGCAGAAGATGTTTTCTGTAAATCACAGTCTGCATTTGTATACGTCAATGCCGTGGCCTCAAGAAGCATCTCCGTGTCCCTGAGTGGACAAGGACGGCCCTTGAGTGCACATCCACATTAAAACAAAGCACGGAAAAGCCTCTTTGGTGCCTCAGTGATAATAACTGTGTAGAAAAGGAGGTTTTGCACCTAAGCTTTGATCAAAAGAAGGGGGAAAGCGGACGGCAGACCCCTTTATTTTTTCCGAAGGCAATCCCTCCTTCTCTGCAGCTCTGCGGGATATACCGGCAAATCAATAACCCCTATTCAATCACACTCATTTATCTTCATCTGTCAGTCTCCTTTCTTCCTCCATGTTTTCTCGCGCTGCAGATGGCTCATAACTCTGTTTATCGCTCCACATCAGCAACTGTAATGCGATAACGTCTGCCGAAGGTTGTCTTGCAAAAGTCTCTGCCAAATGGCGTGGTGTTGCGCCCTGACGCAAACAGGACTGGCTTCAGAGTTTGACAGTTTTCTAACCATATTTTTAGTATGTTAATGACCCGCTAATGCACTTTCGGTTTTTAATCACAGCGTGTCATTGACAGATTTCACATGTGCGGATCGCAACTCCAAACACCTGTCCCAGATCCAGGCAGTTGTTGTTGCAGTCTGTTTACACAACTCTGAAAATGCATGAGTTGTGGAAAACAATTGATGGGGAAGATCTGACAGATCTGTCTTTATGCTGTTTTACAGCATTGTCAGTCATGTGCTCTAGGCCAGATTGACTAAATCAAGGGAAATTAGCATTAGAGCAAAGCCATGAATAGCAGATGGGAGTGAAAAATGGAATGTGCATTGAAATGTATTATTATTCTGGATTTTACTCTTTCCTATTTATTTTTCCATTTTAATGGTTGAATTATTTTATTTTTCCGTAACCAAAAAGCTACAAAACATTTCAGGAACTGATGTTTTTATTTCTTCAAGTTAAACTGGACTTTTATTTTGACAGATTGTCATTCACATTTATAAATAACATGCTTACATTCATGTGCATGCACAGTTCTTCTCAAACAAAATGAAGTGTTCATATCTTTATACTGTATAGTGAGATGGCAGATACATAAACTAAAATGAATTATAAAGTACTTTTAACTATTTGTTAGAGAACAGTTTTTGTTTTTAAGTATAATTTTACTTTGGTTCAAACATAAAAATGTTATTTAATCTAAATTAAAAATTTATTACAAAAATAAAAATATTCACTATAAACACACTAGCATTTTTTCTTTGGTGCAACGCACTCAATGGCCACTTTATTAGGTACACCTGTTCAATTGCTCGTTAACGCAAATTTCTAATCAGCCAATCACATAGCAGCAACTTAGTGCATTTGGGCATGTAGACATGGTCAAGACAGGATAAGGCACCATGTCACAAAGCGCAAATCATCTTAGACTGGTTTCTTGAACACGACAATGAGTTCACTGTACTCAGATAACCTCCACAGGCAGCAAATCGCAATCTAATAGAGCACCTTTGGGATGTGATGGAACGGGAGATTTGCATCATGGATGTGCAGCTGACAAATCTGCAGCAACTGTGTGATGCTATTATGTCAATATGGAACAAAATCTCAGAGGAATACTTCCAGTTGAATCTATGTCACAAGCAGTGTTGGGGAGTAACTAGTTACATGTAACGCCGTTACGTAATTTAATTACAAAATAAAAGTAACAGTAATTAGTTACAATTACTAAGAAAAATATGTAATTAAATTACAGTTACTTTTGAAAATGTTAAAAATTACAAATGGGGTTACATCTAATATTTTTCTTTAAATCTCTGTGATATGTTGAATAATATTAATCTATTGCTTTGCCTGTTTTTGATATGCACGATGGCTTCTGCTAAGGCCATTTATTCAAGCGCTGATTCTTTTGATTTGCGGCGCAACCACGGGCAAATCCCGGGGGGGACATGTTCATTGTCCTCCT
The DNA here is from genome assembly GCF_052040795.2 of Danio rerio. NCBI lineage: Eukaryota > Metazoa > Chordata > Actinopteri > Cypriniformes > Danionidae > Danio > Danio rerio. The sequence goes on from NC_141044.1 coordinate 25,439,411, forward strand.
CACCAAATAAAATATATAAATATATATATATATATATATATATATATATATATATATATATATATATATATATATATATATATATATATATATATATATATAAACGCACTCTCTATTTTGAAAAATATATGTGTGTATACCTAAAATAGTTGTCTAAGTAGAAAAAAACCGCATGTATTATTTAAAATGCATTTAGAAAGAGTTCACCCCCGCTTCCTCATAGTGGTTTGATCCACCTACTCCTTAAGTACACGCAGCCTGTCACAGTCACAGACAGACAGACGCAGAAGTTAGGTGTGTGGCTACAGGTCAATGTTGAATTAGAGTAAGTATGGTGAATTAATCACATTAAATAAAGCGATTCTCTTCAAAGTTAATGCAGAATCATTTATAAATTAGTTGCGGCAAAAATGCAGATTACCGATGTCCATGAATCTGCTGTATTAGCGGTTAAAATGACTCATGTAGTTAACGTATGCTTGTTTAGCTTGTTACGTTAGTGGCGCACTGCAAAATAATACGCCAAAGTGCATTGTTTCATTTGTGTAGACTTAGCATAATGTTAACTTTACATTAACGGCCACAATTAGCATATTGTTTATCTGTGGATTTGCTAAATGAGCACTGTGCTACGTCCAAACTAGCCCCACTTTATTTTTTGTATAATCAATTTTAGTTCTGTTCTTAGGTGACTAAATTAATTTAAAATATAAAATGTCCTTGTTTTTATTGTTGTGATGATTTTATGATAGTTTTTCATTCTTTGTGTAAAGCACTTTGAATTAGCATTGTATATAAAATGTGCTACAGAATAAACTTGCATTGCAGTGTCATGGACTAGATAAAATGATTGAGGTAAAGTTGGTTTTATATTCGCACATTCATTCAGTGACAGCTTCATACATCGTTTACCATGGTCCTTTGAATATTTGAACTGAAATCTCATGCAAGTTTGACTTTAAAACAACATTAATAATAATAATAATAATACATATTATTTGTATAGCACTTTTCCTGCATACATGGAACTCAAGGCACTTCACAAACAACAAACAGGCATTGTAAAATAAACCAAATACAAAATAATGTATATTAGACAATTAAAGCAAAATATATACTCAGATAAAAGCATACATGTACACACATATATGCATACATCTACACAATCACACACAATATTCTTTACATACATGCACACACTGTACATGCATATGTACATAAACCTACACGATATAGATAAATTGCATAAACTTCACAAACTTATATTCATACGCAATTTTAAAAGGGTGCTTCTTAAGCTTTTTAAAAATAAATTCTGGGGGATTCTTTTACTTAATTTGGGAGACAATTCCAAGATTTTGCAGCATAGTGACTAAAAGAAGTGCCGCCAGATTGCATCAGATTTACAAAGTGAAATTCTAAAAGTCGAGTGCTAGAAGAGCGTAGCAAACGCTTTGGATTATATTTTGATAAGCAGTCAGAAAAGTATGAAAGGTGTCATGTTGTGTAGTGCCTTATAAACTAATAAAAGAATCATAAAATTTATTCTATTAAAGCTGCTGTGATATGTTCTTGGGTCTTCAATTTCAATAAAACTCTGGCTGCTGTATTTTGTATCAGTTGCAACGTCTTTATAGAACCTTTAGGTAAACCAATATAATATTAACACTAACTGTAAACAATGCTGTACTTTGATGGTTGTTGGCTGCTAATGTAATTTTACTATTTAGAATTTCCAGTGAATACTCTTCTGAGGTAATATTATGAGAGACTGTATGTGCAAATATAAAACCAACTTTACCTCAATGATAAAATGACAGAGAAATGGAAAATTCTATTTTTAGAGAAACGTCTATTCCTGCATTTATTCGGCTTCAGGAGTCAGTCTGTTGACTGTAAACAACACAACAAACAATGCAATAAATAGTTTTGAAGAAAAATTTGCTGTCATTGAACCTGAGAAAAACTTTGAAAATAACCAAAATGATGTAGTCTCCATGCAGTAATATGAACAATTAAACCATTTTTAACTGCGGAGACATATAAGTACAATTCAGCTGTATTATTTGTGTCTCCTTCAAAAAATCTTTAAAAAATTAATCATACGAAATTTTATATTTATTGTCCCCCCTACTGTTAAATCAAATTAATGGCCATGGGCGCACCATGTCTAATCCTCCTTGCCATTGAAAAGCATGAGGAAGCATCTGCAGGTATGTAAGCTAGCGTTTCTTTGTTTTATAAAAGCAAATGTTTTTGTCGTTATCATGAGTGTACAGAAATAAAAACAGACCCTTTCATTTCTAATGATATATTATGATTTATAAAGTTATCGATTTGTGAATTTCAGGGCACCAGCAGACTCCTCTGGCCAAAGTGATGTTATCACATTACCAGTGTAGCTAGCTTAACTACATTTCTCAGTAGCGTGACGATAGCGTCGCTAAAAAATCAAATAGCTTTTCACAGTAGCGAAGCTATTTTATTAGTTAAGTAGCGCAGTAGTGTCCACACAAGCTGCATTTACAGATCGCGGATCAATATTGTTTAAAATGCTTAACACCTGGTTTTATTGGATTTTTTTGTTTTTGCTGTTATGTACTATAATTTATTTCTGTTTGGTACAGCATATTATTTACAGTAAATAATTGAAATGAATAGTTCTGCCTATGTTTCATTGGCAGTTTTATTGATCAATAAGATGTGATTGATTTGGATTTAAGTAGCTTCGATTTAAAAATGAAAATTTCAAAAATTAGATGTATTTTTTTATTGCAAATGCCACATAAATCACCTGCACAACTAACTAACATTGTGATTTTGTAACAACAGTAAACATGTTTTTGTGATAAGGTCTGGTTTTGTGGTGGCTCTACTTTAAATTTAAATAAATTAAAAAAATTTTATTTAAGTGATGAAAGCTTTTGAGATTTCAACAGTAAACAGAGCTACTGTAAGCTCACTCCTGCTCTGTATAAATGCTTGAAAATTATTTAGTTGAAAATGTTTATTAGAAAATTAAAAGTAATCAAAAAGTAATCAAATGTAATTAGTTACTTTACTTTTATAAAGTAATCGAAAATTACAGTAACTTATTACATTTTAAATAGGGTAATTTGTAATCTGTAATCTATTACATTTCCAAAGTAACCTTCCCAACACTGGTCACAAGGGATCAAAGCAGAAGGCAATAGGTGGTCCAACCTGGTACTACGAGGGTGTACCTAATAAAGTGGCCAGTGAGTGTATTTTTAATTTTTTTTTTTATCATGGAAAATCTTTTATTTTCCATGGGGACACCACTCGGGGAAACAGGAGCACTCGGAGGAAACCCACGCGAACGCAGGGATAACATGCAAACTCCACACGTTGCCCTTATTTTTTTCTTTAAAGCCAAATTTAATAAAACAGGTAAAAACTGGAAACCATTTTTGTTTACTTAATGCAATATAAAAAATTACTTTGAATGAAAGTGTACACATAGAACATGCTGACTTCATATTTACATCTTTTATTGTGATTAAATATTTACAGACACCATTCCACATTGCAAATTGACTAGTTGTCTAGAAATACTTTTGATTGATTCATCTAAAACTTGCATTAAGCAATACATTTATGACAGGATTTTTGGTGATTTTGTTTAAACTTTCACCATTGTGGAAGTTATAATGCCAAATTAGCACAAAAAAGCTAAGCAGATGAGTCATTACAGGACAACCACCACAGCCAATAAAAAAGAGCAATGCTTGCCAACCAAATGTTGCATACTTTTCTAGGTGAAATCATGGTAGCATTGTAGGACCGAGAAAGTAAGATCTTTATTAGATGTCAAAAATCTGTGTCTGATCAGTCTGTGGTCTTCCATGGTTTTATTTACCATTACTTTACACTGCTAATGTCACTCTTTGTGTTTAAAAAAATCCTGAAAATAGTTATTTTAATGAAGAGAAGAGAGTTTGTGTGGGTGAAAACTGGCCTTTTGTTTCTTTGCTCGAGCCCTCTTCAGGTGGAAAGGTCAAAAACTATCTTTTGTGTCATTTTGAATAGTTTAGTATTTCACCCAAGGACACGCTATGCCCTTCTAAACTCATACAAAAACAGTTTTTAGCAGTGCTTCACACTCGCCATGGGCCGAGGATGTCTAAACTTATTATGAGCTGCAGCACTGGTGGCAGTGTGCGGTTAGCATACCTGTCCTTCCTCATCCCTTCATCTCTAGGGAGGAAACACCAGAACAGAACAGAAATAGCCTTTATTAGAGTCATAACCCGCTTACAGTCTATTATCACACAACAAAATATACACAAAAACACAACAGTCCTTTTCCCAAAAGCTTTGTCAATTGGTGTTTAAGCTAACAGCTGTTTGCCTTGTGTACTTATAAATCCAATACAGCCATCAATGGTTCATTTGAAATACATGCCTCAGCTTACATGTTGCGAAACATACAAGATGTTGCTCCGGGTACGTTTTGTTGAATGTTTCACATGACCAATCTACTAGAAGATAATGTCTCCATTTTTTCTGAATCTGAAATATGTTACCTAGGGTACATTTTGTTTACATTTCTTTTACATGTCAACGGGAAGGTGGGGCTTGTTGTACAGATTACCTAGCAAACAACTGACGTAATTCCATTTCTACACCCAACCAATAGTGTTTTCAAAAAAGCAAATGTATACTGCAACCACAGTTATACATTGATTGTAATTATCTCTATTGCCATGGTTTACCATACTATTGTATGTCGAAGTACTGTATGTTTTTTTTAGTTTCACATAAATGAAGACTGATGCATGTATTTCTAATACATATGTGCTGAATAAAGCAGATTTATTGTAATAAAACAACGATAACTTAGAAAAATAATGCAATTGCTAATATACACAGATCGACAGATAGACAGATAGACATCTCTCCATGCTAAATGATAGTTTCGGGCAGTGGCCCTATTTTGAAGCTTCTAAAAGTGCATAAATCTATCGTAAAGTGAACCCATGCACAGACAGGAGGTTAATGAATGTCTTTTGAAGCAGATTGATGTATTTTGAAACCAGTAATATTTGGGTGAATAGATAGATAGATAGATAGATAGATAGATAGATAGATAGATAGATAGATAGATAGATAGATAGATAGATAGATAGATAGATAGATAGATAGATAGATAGATAGATAGATAGATAGATAGATAGATAGATAGATAGATAGATAGATAGATAGATAGATAGATAGATAGATAGATAGATAGATAGATAGATAGATAGATAGATAGATGGATGTATCTTTACCTTTTATGAATACATTTTCAGTCTTGCGATTCTTTTAAAATTTATTGAAAAAAAAAAAAACACTTTCGTAACCAGGGTCTCTGAAAATGTGGGCAGTCCCAGATGTGTTTTATTCAGGCTGAATGACTCGAGGCACGGCCTTGTATTTTGATGAATCACACTTAGTCACTCTCTCATTTTTTTCTGTTAGTGCTAATGTAACAACTTCACACCCTCAGCACTGTAAAAGAGCAAAGTGCACAATAAAGATCAAAAAGACAGATCTGTCAGATATCTATCTATCTATCTATCTATCTATCTATCTATCTATCTATCTATCTATCTATCTATCTATCTATCTATCTATCTATCTATCTATCTATCTATCTATCTATCTATCTATCTATCTATCTATCTAATGTAAAGAAACATCATTTTTTTCTATCTATCTGTCCATCTGTCTGTCTATCTGTCTGTCTGTCTGTCTGTCTGTCTGTCTGACTAAAAATTATAAATCTGCTTCAATGGACATGCAATAACCTCCTGACGGTGCATGGATTTGCTTTATGATGGATTTATGCACTTTTGGAAGCTTCAAAATAGGACCACTGCCAGAAACCATCATTCAGCATGGAGAAGCCAGGATAAAATTGAAAAATACTTCAACTCCGTTTGTCTGAAAAAAAAAGGTTCAACTCAGACTCATTCTGGAAACGTACTGCTATATATATTTCTGGGGAGCATCAAATATGTCCCAGAAGGTACTTTTTTTTTTTTTTTTTGGAGTTTCTGTTTTCAGCAGCAGAGGCCGCTGTGTGCGCTTTTGGAGATCTCAAATTTCTCTTTTGAGTGCCATTCGTACCTGCTTTTCTCAGATAAATCCACTACAGGCTGCTATCGACTGACTGACTGACTATAGGGAGTCAAACACCAGAAGTGCCGCTCTGCGATGCACTGCGTCGCGCCATGCGGTAGCTGGTGGGTGTCCGCGGCGCCCAGCCATGACTCAGGACACTGTGCATATTTCTGCTGCGCCACAGAGTGCCATCTGAAAAGTTTCATTTAAAATAGCATGCGAATGTGCGCGTCTGGTTTGCGATACTTTCAACTGTCATGTGGGTGCTGTGTTGCAGCGCCGAGCGGCGCATCCAGTGTGTGATGCACTTAACTGATTGATTGGCTGACCCACCCTCCTCTTTTTCTAAACTCAACCAATAGTGTTTTCAAAAGCACTGATTGACCTGCCCACCCACTTCCCTAAAGCCAACCGACAGTTTTTACAAGCAGTCCAGAAAAAGAAAAGCCCTCGTCTGATTTTTACCACATTTTCATATTTTACCGCATTCTAACCCTGTTATTTACTTATATTTACTTCCTTTTTTGTTTATTTTATTTTTTTGGATTCTGTTTTTGTCCTATCTGCTTTCTGGAACCGTTCACTAGACTTGAACCCCGCTGTCATGATCAACTACTCCCCATCAACGTACATGGCGAGCTACTGGACAAACTGGTAACAGCAGAAAGCTGTCTATTCGGATGATTTTCATTTTTGGATGAACTATGCCATTAAATATCATCAATGAAGTTGCATAACTGTAGTTACATTACATTATAAGCAGCTTGTACCATTCCAGTGTAGTTTCCCCAACTCTAATAGTATGTAGTCATAAACTCTGAGGAGATTAACAGCACTAAATGACTCTTACTGCTACACTGCAGTAGCCTTTATTAACCCGACCATAATCAGCCTCCAGCAAACACCTGCAGAGTGTCACTAGTGCTCAAGACTAATTACCTGAGTCCAGTTTTTCACGACCACTGTAACACAGAGCAGATAAAGAAACATTTGCATAAAGCCAACTCCGTCCAATTAATGTACAAATAATAGAAATGAATAAAATAGTGATTTAATTAACATGTTCATACATCAATGGATACTTTAAAAATAAATCAAATGCTACAATTAAGTGGAACTTGTGACTTTAAACAAATGACAACTACGATCTTCAAATTAAAGGTGTTTTGAATAAGACTTGCATATAGTTACATTAATCAGGAATACAACTTTATGACTAGTTCAATCTTACAAGTAAAATTGAGCGACAAATGTGCCAAAAAACTGACATGTTACTTCGCAATCAATCGTTGTGTGACATCTACCACATGCATTTTGTCATCAAGAAGCTGCATAAATTACAACCGTCTCTGTAACTGTTTATCAAGTGTTTCCCAAAGATGGTAATTCTCTCCATACAGTAGCCTATTTGCTTTTTTTTTGTATGAAAACTGCCTAGAAGACACACAATGTCAACATGACATCAGATTGATGTTGTACCCCAACTTTGTGGGATGTTGCATTTTGTTTGGTAACAAAAATTAGGTTGCATAGGACAGTGCATTTTGGTAAATTTCTGACATAATTACAAAATATTAACGTCTAATAATGATACAACTTGATGTTGTGTGGACATTACCAATTTGACGTCTATCAGACAGTGATTTTTGGTTGCCATACCTGACAAATAAATGTCAGTATTTGATGTCAATTTGAAGTTGGTTTAATATGTTGGCTGTACGTTGGGTATTGGTCATTTTCCAACATTAAAGTCATCCAAATGCCAACATCTTTTCACATTGTTATTGGACGTCAAAATAACACTGTCCTTAGATGCTGGCAGCATAAATCTAACCTAATATTAATGTGTTATGATGTTGTGTGTTTGCTGGGTGTATTCATTCTGTGCCAGCAAGAGGCACTTTTAGTGCTCCAGGAGTGGTTTCCCAGCAACGGCTGTAAACGAAGCAGCCAGATTAAAGATATGCTCTTACAAAATTACCCACAACTCATTTTGAATGAGTATACAATGAGTACTTTTTATTTTTTTTTTACAATATTTGATATTTTGATATTTTGTGATTTACCAGACATGGCATCAGTTTTCTTGCACTATGAAAGACACTAAACAAGAAAAAAATATTGAATAATAAGCCCATTTGTTACATCAACTCCTTACGTCAAGCAAATTGTGCTGAAATCAGGACAAAATTGTGTGATCTAAACAGGGCTTTAGTCTTCTTTCCATGTTGTTTTTTAACAGTTATATTGTATATACTGAATAATGATACTACACTAAGGCATTACAGTTATTATTTATCACATTTAAGAACATGTCAGAGGCCCACATAACTCATTATACACAATTATAACTACAGACATGAACTGTATCTAAAATATTTTGGCTTGGTGCAGAGGCATTCTAATGCTATTGTCATTGTAACCATTCAGAACACCTTGAAAATGGTCTGCTTAACAAAGATAACTGCTTAACAAACCTGTTAAATCATTCAGAACATGTTCGCAACATGATTAACAACTATCCAAAACATTCCAGTAACTGCAACAGTTTATCAGAACACCACAATAACCATCTATTACTTCTTAGAACAGCGTAGCAACACTTAAAAATCCCAAATACTCTTAAACTCTCACAAACAAACAAAATGTTTTATTCATTTATTTTTCTTTCGGCTTAGTCCCTTTACTCATCAGGGGTCGCTACAGTAGAATGAACCACCAACTATTCCAGTATATGTTTTACACAGCACATGCCCCTCCAGCTCCAACCCAGTACTGGGAAATACCCATTAACTCTCACATTCACACCAACACTCATACATTACAGCCAATTCAGTTTATTCAATTCACCATAGCGCAACCCACACAAACATGGTGAGAACATGCAAACTCCACACAGAAATACTAACTGGCCAGCTGGGACTCGAACCAGCAACCTTCTTGCTGTGAGGTGATATTAATAACCACTGCACCATCGTGCCACCAACAAAATGTACCTTATAAATGTCACACTTGGTCCGTTTATTAACTACATATTTCCATATCTATAGACAGAAATCTCATTCTAAAACAATGCAAATAGATATGGCTCAACAAGAACCTATGGTTTGAACCCGTGTTGACTCTTGAATAAATTTGCCATGCTTAGACACTTTTAGGACCATCTAAATGCATTTGCACATAATCACAACCAAAGGAAACACTGCTAAAATATTTATTATTACAGCTTATTTATTCAAAAGCTGTATTTGAACAAGCGGTAGACAGATAAAGATGTGGCAGCCGTACAAAAACCCAGCAGGATTAGCCTTTGATGAGTCAACTGCTTTACTGTGATTTGAACGCAAGATTACAAAATAGAGCCCCATTATTGCTACAAAATCACTTCCTTTTCATTTATGTCACGAACAAATGTTTACTGAGGAGGCTGAAGATGATTTCACCTCAATACGAATGCAGGGACCATCTAACAATTTGCGAGATGTGACACAAACATAAACCCAGAAAAACCCTTTAGCAGCCCCAATTTTAGCTCAAAATAGATCAATATGAGCTGGGTAGATTATGTACAAATTGTAAAACATCACTGAATACAAACTGAATGTAGTTAGGAATGTGGAAAGTTTACCCTTCATAGTCTCACAAGATCTTGGGGGAAACGGTGGATTGTGATAGCACAGACCTGATTATCTATTCATTCATTCATTCATTTTCTTGTCGGCTTAGTCTCTTTATTAATCCGGGGTCGCCACAGCGGATTGAACTGCCAATTTATCCAGCAAGTTTTTACGCAGCGGATGCCCTTCCGAAACATCCACACACACATTCACACACTACGGACACTTTTAGCCTACCCAATTCACCTGTACCGCATGTCTTTGGACTGTGGCGGAAACCGGAGCACCCAGAGGAAACCCACGCGAACGCAGGGAGAACATGCAAACTCCACACAGAAACGCCAACTGAGCCGAGGCTCGAACCAGCGACCCAGCGAGCTTCTTGCTGTGAGGCGACAGCACTACCTACTGCGCCACTGCTTTGCCCTAAGATTATTTTTTTATTTATTTATTTATTTTATTTTACCAGGAAAGTCTCATTGAGATACAATATTTGTTCAACCAGGGAGTCCTGGAATTAGTCCAGATGACATATAACCTACACACACACAAACAAAAAATGAAAAATTGGATATAAAGAATATTAAAATTGGGCCGAAAAGTAGCTCAGTGGTAAGCACTGTTGCCTCACAGCAAGGTTGCTGGTTTGAGTCACAGCTAGTCAGTTGGCATTTCTATGTGAAGTTTGCATGTTCTCCCTGAGTTTGCGTGGGTATCCTCCAGGTAATCTGGTTTCCACCACAGTCTAAAGACATACCAGGATTACAGCTGGAAGGGAATCTGCTGTGTACACATATTCTGGAATAGTTGGTGGTTAAATAAAAAGGAAAACTAATGAATGAATGAATATTAACATTTGACAATAATTATTTTGACCCATACAATGAATTTTTATACACACCCTCTAAGTTTATTTAGTTATGGAAAGAATTTAAAATGACATTCAGTGTGTTATTTTAATTTAAGGTAACGTTCTCAATCTTTTTACTCAAAAGTATATAAAGAGAGATTCTCACACAAGTTTTGATCCTAAAAAAGCATAAAACTGATGCAGCTTTAGAAAAAATGTACACATTCCCATTCATAGAGCCTTGTTTCGAATCAGCCTGATCTTATGAGGAAATGTAACTATTTTGTGTTTTGTCAGTTTAGTGGTTGGTCCTTACATTCGTGAGTTCAGTAGTACAAAAATGTACAATTTTAAAAAAGATGCATGGCACTCAACCACACCCCTAAACCCAATCGTCATGTGCGGATAAGCGAATTATACTAAATTTTACAAATAAGATCATACAACTCAACCACTTAATCAAAAAGTTACGAATACCCGCTACGTAGTGTTGGATCTTTGGTTTTCAACACTCTCTTAACCAGGAAAAAAGTGCAACCAATAAGATAAACAGAAAGTTTTGACCACCATATTTTAAAGTAGTAACTCTACTCGTAATCCCTGTTCAGACAAATAATCCCTGTTCAGACAAATTCTGCATGTGATTATTGTGTTTCAAATTATGAGTTCCCCTCAGTTTGGGGAATTTCTATTCTGAAGAATGGAAACAACTTCAAATTATAAGGTTGTGCTTCAGATAATGCACATACAGTTGAAGACACAATTATAAGCACTCCTGTAAACTTTTAATTAATTTTCAAATATTTTCCAAGTGATGTTTAACAGCGAACATTTTTCACAGTATTTTCTATTATATTTTTATCTCATGGAGAAAGTATCATTTCTTTTAGTTTGGCTGGAATAAAAAAGAAGAAGAGATTCTTTAACGTACAGAAAGTCTGTAAAGAATTTGGTGTTATTCTTGGTCTGCTGAAAACAATTTAACAACATTACATATCAAATCAATGGAAAACTGTGTAGCCCGTGAACCAGTTCTTAGAAGGCTAACCCAGTTAAACCAACTTCAACCTAGAACTATCAATACACTAGATTCAGGTTGCTGATATAAAATATATGTATGTGAAGAGGGGAGCAACGTATGTAAAAACTCTTGGGGCCATGTTGACCAATGTTATTATTGCATTTTTAATGTTGATACTATTTTTACAGTTACAGTAAATTTCAGCATAGGTTTAGTTTGTTTTATTCATGTTTTTGTTAGTTTTGCAAACATACTTCTATTAGGTTTTTACTCATTTAGTTTTGGTTTAGGTTTAAGTAATTCAAGTTTTTTTTCAAGTTGTTGCTGAGAGGCAATGTTTGTACCGCTTACAATAACTCATAGGCAAACCTCTTATTTATAAACAATAAATAATAATTTGAACAGACACTGAACTCAAACCACAAAAATACACAAAATAAAACAAAAAATTATGACGAATTTTGACAAACTTCTTCATATTAAAGATGATGTACAGTAAAAAAAACATGCCTAGTTTTATGTATTTATTAAAGTTTATGTAAAAAAAGATGTTTAAATTTGTACCTTACTGATAAGTTTGGCTATAAAACCGACATCTATTATTGTTTTTCTGAACTCACAGAATTAGTTCTTATTACTTTTGAAAATGAAACTTACTTTTTGCTAATTATTACATTATTGAAGTTAGTTTTTCAGTAATTGTACCCTCAAAAACTGCTTATTTAACTGCTCAAACAACACAATTCTTGAGTTTTTAATCCACTTAAATTTGCTCACTTAAGGTAACAGTTTTAGTCTTCATATTTGTTAACAAAAAAGCCTTGATACAGACAAAGGTGATACAGTAAATAGCACTTACAGTGGTTGCCCTATGATTTCAAACCATTGAATCACTATAATTTTACTATTATTTAGCACCATTGTGTTTGATTGACCCCATATTTGCAATGACATCTAGTAAGCATGCGGACTCACCTGGGATCCTTCTGAATGCTGTCGATGGATGGTGAGCGGGCCAGGTTGCCCTCGGGTGGCAGTGCTGGGCCGGATTTGCTGTAAGGAGATTCCACTGATGAGCAGTACGGCAGCGTGCGGTAAGTATCCGTGTAATTGGCACTCTGGCCGGATGCATATCCGCCTCTGGGAAATGTTCCTGTGGCATTCTGGCTTGCTGTTCGCTGCAAGGGTACGGAGTCAACACCAGGGGAGGACGGGGCTATGGCAGGAGGAGAGTAGGGACAAAACAAGAAGTTCAGGACCTGCTCACAAAAGTGGTTCACTAGGTCTAGGTAGAGGAACAATGACAAGACAAGCAGACAGAGGCAGGATACAATAAGAGATTGACGGGAGAAAGGAGAAGAAAATATGATGGCAGTGAGAATGACAGCAGTAAAGGTTCTTTCAACAGTTTCCCTGTATCAGGACTTGTACGATTAATGGCACATTTAAAGACACATTTCATAGCAAATAGAAGATGACAAATGAATTAAAATGACAACTAAACTTAAAATATGAATTGTTTTTGGGACAAACTTAAAGGAACACTACACCTTTTAAAGTGTTAAACAGTTTACCTGAACCATTTTTGAATCCATTGAGTTGATTTTTTTGTTCTGGCAGGGTCATTTTTCGCTTAGCCTAGCTTAGCATAATGAATTGAACCAGATTTGACTACTAGCAGATATAGACAAAATAAAGTTTTGTTAATTTTCCAATTTCAAGCTCGAGTCTTCTGTATTTACATTGTGTAATAAAAAATTATTTTACTAAAAACTATACTCTCATTCTATACTCTCATCTTCTCTCATGTATGATTTGATGTGCTCTACCAACCAAAAAACCAACATTTTCCATTCAGAGATTTACAGTTAACAATAGTCCTTATAAATATATCATTTATAAATCCTTTATGATTATGATTCTTGCATAATGCACTGCAAACTAAGCTGAGGCGTTATAAGGATAAAAAAAATATTGTACCTATTTCATGCTATCATTCATTCATTTTCTTGTCGACTTAGTCCCTTTAATAATCCGGGGTTGCCACAGAGGAATGAACCGCCAAATTATCCAGCACATTTTTACGCAGCAGATGCCCTTCCAGCCGCAAACCTATCTCTCGGAAACATCCACACACTCATTCATACACACACTCATACACTACGGACAATTTAGCCTACCCAATTCACCTGTACCGCATGTCTTTGGACTGTGGGGGAAACCGGAGCACCCGGAGGAAACCCACGCGATCGCACGGAGAACATGCAAACTTCACACAGAAACGCAAGCTGAGTCGAGCCGAGTCGAGGTTGGAACCAGCGACAGCACTGCATACAGCGCCGCACTATATGCTATCAGATACTTATAAAAGTTAACACAGGTGCCTCGTCAGAGTCTTAGCAAGAGAATTACAGTTATTAATAAATTATCCATTTATAAAACAAATGATCAACGAATCATTATGATTTTACCTCAGAGCTTGTGTGCTTTCACTTTCTCTATACCATTCTAGTTCTGGTGAGTGTTTTGAATAGAAGTAATTAGAAGGTTTTAGTACACGATGTACCTACAGAAGTCTCAAGCTATTTTTGGAATAAATGCTAAGGACCCAATCCTAGTCAATTCATTATGCTAAGCTACGCTAAAAGTGACCCTGTCAGAGCAAGAAAACTGCTGAATGGATTACAAAATGTTTCAAAACAACTATAGTTGGCAAGTTTAACTTTAGGATACTTAAGCCTTTTTCAAAAAAGTTGGAGTGTTCTTTTAACTACAGAAGTGATCAAAGGGTTATGTTTATTTTTGCATTAATGTGTCGGACTATATATATATATATATATATATATATATATATATATATATATATATATATATATATATATATATATATATATAGCCATTTAGCAGTGAAGACTGGAACAACAACTCTTGAAATGTCATTAATATAAACTGTATTAATATATATTCAAATAGAACCAGTTGTATTAAATTGGAATAATATTTTACAATATGAATATTTTAATATATTTAAAATACAATCACAATAACTGAAATTAACTGTTACTATCATAATTATTAGTTTATTTATAAATATATGTAGATAATATAACATCTATCATTTTCTATGTTGAATTTAAAAATGCTCTATAAAACGCTAAAAGGTTGTCCAAACCTTGAAAAGATTAAATAATTCATCTTGATGCCAGATGACTCACAGATTGACCTCACTTACGCAGGCTCTAATTATAGTTGTGACAACTTCAGAATAAACCTGTGATAAATGAAAATAAGCACGTTGAGACAAGAAGGCTGACTGCACCAGATGTAAACTCCAAAGGTAGATCACTTAAATGTGCAGTGTTTGGTTTTTAACATATTGAGGTGACAGAGTGTATCCGTTTTGCTCAATACAAGGGTAATGTGGCAGCCACTGTCTGCTAGACAATCACAGTGGAGTGTCTCATAAATCTGCAGTGCCAGACGATCAATGGCAGGCTTCTGAGTCTTTACCACAACACTGCCAGTGAAGCCGTAAAACAGGACTATTAGTCACCAAACACAAAGTGCACACCGGGCCATCCATGACTCTTCAGAGAAAAAATGTTGCGCCCGCTCAGTGTAGGCTAACGATAATTAGACAGACTATGAGATTAATGGAGACTGCTTGGAGAAGAATAAAGGAGGAGAGAGAGCAAGAAACAGGCTGAGAGAGGAATGGCTGCTTGATAGATTGAATTTATGCTTCCTGAGCTGGAATATATAATGTATAAAAGACGGACAGAGGTGTTACATTAAGCTTTCCATATTAAACAAAACGAGCTATAGATTTTCTAATGGCCATATCTAGCTAGCTTAGCTGTGCATACAGCATGCCCTGCCAATACAGGTGAACATGCAGGATATAGTTCACAAACAGGGCTTGACATTGACATTTTTAATACCAGCCACTGTGGCTAATAAATTTCCAACATCTAGCCAAAATTGTTTTTGATGGGAAAAAATATTTAACATGCATGAATTTACATTGACATGCTTAACTGACTTGATTTAGATTTTGTGTTATGTCCACATGCCTCCTCAATCATTCCCTGTTGTGTATGAGCTTGCTCAATGTGCATGAGCAAATCAGTTATGGTTTCGTAGTGTCACACTGCAATTAGTTTTTATTTCATATGACCTTTCAGAGCACAAAATTAAGGAAGAATAAGAAAAATTTTTAGCCACAATTTTTAAATAATGTATAAAAAAGCAAAATACAACTGTATGCGTGTACTTTTTATTCAACAAAACTTTTCTTTACAAAAATTAGAAAAATAATTATTGTACTAAAATTATTTGTCTAAAATATGCACAGTAATCTGTCCTGGCTAAGGATCTCAGATCACCAGTTAACTACACATAATGAAGAGTTTATCTCCTAATAAGATAATAAGATAAAAAAGATAATTAAACCATATTAACAAAAATAACCATAAGCAAAAGAACAAGTCACACCAGTTGCGTTTGCAGACGCATTTGTTACACGCAAGAAAACGGGAGCCTGTACGCTTTTTAAACAGTCGTGTGCATCACAACGCTTACAAATAATAATTTGCAAGTCACATTAATTGCAAATAATAATTTATAAAGCTATAATGCAACTGTTGATGAAAATAATGCACATTTACAGAAAGATCTGGTCCTAAATTTAACTTTATGCAGTTTTCAACTCATTCTTCTAAACAAACAAACGATACAAAACAACATACTGTATAGTTAAAGCCAATTGTTAGGCTTCAGGAAATTATAAATACAGCTACAGTACTACACATTTCCTAAAAAAAAGAAAAAGAAAAAATGAACACGTGGAATATGGTATTTTGTTTTTAATTTAATCACATTTTCAAAGAATTGTTCCAAAATGTTAAAATCAATCAATCAATCAATCAATCAATCAATCAATCAATCAATCAATCAATCAATCAATCAATCAACTAACCGACCAACCAATCAATTAATTAATTAGCTAATCAACTAACCAGCCAACCAATCAATCAACCAATCAATCAATTAACTGATCAACCAACCAACCAACTCAATCAATCAATCAATCAATCAATCAATCAATCAATCAATCAATCAATCATTTCAATCAAATCAACCAACCAACCAATCAAACAACCAATCAACTAATCAACTAACCAGCCAACTAATCAACCAATCAATTAATCAATCAATCAATCAATCAAACTCTGTGTTGACAAAACTTTAAATACAAAGCTATCATTTCTAAGATAAATGTATTATTATTTTTAAATTGGCATCAATGGTTTTCACATAATGTTTTCCCCGTTGCAAAAAAAACTTCCTTTACAGTGGAATAAAGTTCTTTAGATCATAAAGCAACATTCGCATTAAAGGAAAATGGTTCTATGAAGGTTCATTGGGAAACAAACAAATGTTCTTTAATTATGTGTAGACCTTACTTTTTGGTTCAATTCAACACATATGCATAGGCAATTAAAATTGTTTTTTTTTTACTATTGTTTGTACAACCAAAAATGTGGGTCATTTCTAAAAGTAGACCACTGCACATTTATTTGTTTTCACCATAATGATGCGGCGAGCGATGATCCTCTTGGCTCAGCTTGAGAGTGTGGGTGTTTGGCTTTGGGTGTATCTCACACTCATTACTCCAATGTGAAGATTTCATCTAACTCAAGGTCTCTAACCGATTTAGCACTGAAGGCCCTGAGGGCTTGATTTACAGCTCCGGCTGAATGCAAACACCTTTAGAAGGTGAAAATCTATCGGTATGTCATTAATTAACTAGCAAAAGAAGGCTAATTAAATTTCTGTCTGTACCTTAAAGCAGTGTTACCAGTATTGACTGTTTTGAATTTCATTCGATCTTGAGAGATCAGATGGTAAGGTCACATATTGATGCAGCTAGTGATAACAAATGTCATTATTACGTTACATTAAAAGTTCCTAATTTTGTTTTGGAGTTCTCCTGTAATAGATTTACATCCACCCAAAGTGAGTTCCCATACTTCAGAAGCACACGTAAAGTCTATTTTAAGTGGGAAAAAAAAAAGAGACAAAACACTTAATTTGATCAATCATACTGTAATCATCAATATCTGAAGGACTTTAAGTTGCAGGAATACCATACTAGTCGGAAAGAGTTTTACAAAATAACCAATGCACTTCAACAAAACCCCTTTATTTTCTCTTACAGAAGTGCAACATAACGAAAGATTCTGAAGGCCAACACTTCTAAAGGTTACTCAAAAATGAGTAGAAAGGTTACTAAAAAATGCAGAGGCTCTCACTTCAGTACTATGCTCTCAATAGACATCACTAGACTCGCACAGGTAGGGTTGTGTATCTTTTTATTTTTAGCAATTTCGATTCCAATTCTGCTTATCAAATCCGGTTCTTATTAATTCTTGGTTCCAATTGTAATATTTTTGGAGAGAGAGAGAAAAAAAAACTTTTATTCATTTATGCTATAACCAGTAGGATGTAACTGCTAAATAGATAGTTCACACAAAAATGTTGATTTACTCACTATTTGCTCACCCTTAAACTGTTTAAAACCATTATGATTTTCGTTCTTCTGTTAAACAAATTATATTTTGAAGAAAGTAAGAATCTGTAACCATTGACTTGCATAGAAAAAGCAAATACTATGAATGTCAATGGTTCCATGTTTCCAGCTTTCTTCAAAATATCTTCTTATGTGAAAATCCTAAAGGATTGAGAAAGTAAAGGTTGAGTAAATAACAGAATTTTTCATTTTGGCTCAACTATCCCATTAACTGTAAATAATTACATAACACTTTTATTAGGGAATAAAACAAGCAATTAAACAGTTTAAATATAGTAAACTTATAAATATGTTTTCCTAGGTGCCAGAATGCATTTAACTGTAATCATAATTAAAAAAAAATAAATTAAATTGATTGTCAGAATAATAAGGCTTTAATTTGAATGTGAATCTTTTCTGCTGATGCTAATATTAGCTGTATCTAACGCGATGTCATGGGACTCAACAATCCTAAACTCAACAGTCTAGGAAAACTCTACCTTAAGAGACACTAGACTGAGTGACAGATAGCTCATGGAAGAGCTGTTTACAGATGTATACCAAGTTTTAGCTCTAGTGACACAAGTGCAACATTCACTCATAGTGTCTCACAAACAAACAAAACAATCACAGCTTAAAATTAAGTCTTTATAGCCATTTGCATCCATTAGATGAAAGGTTTTACCTTTAAGCTGCTACTGGCTTGAAATGTGAATCGCGTGTCCATGGCAACATTGTCTCATATACTGGCAAATAGATAAAACTGTAAAATGCTTACTGCCATTATCCATGTGAACATGAATGGGGAGGTCAGGAATTCATAAACTGAATACCTGTTTCTTTGAAACTTGGAACCGGTGTCCTGACTTTTTATCCTACCCATTAGATTATGCTACCAACACTATTTATGAATGGTTCTGAGATTGGAGTAAGGGATTAGATAGGTTAGGGTGATATGACATTGCGTCATCAAAATGTGCAACCTATTTTTGAATGGAAGGTACTGTAGGGCAATCTAACAAGGTTGGACAAATCTACAGAACCCTGGTTCTAAAATAGAACTGGACCTTGATACCCATAACTACTCACATCACTAGTCTCTCACAGTCATCACCAGTCACTCACAGCACATCACTAATCTTTTCCAGGACATCAGTAGTCTTTTACAGGACATCACTTGTCTCTCAAATGACATAACTAGTCTTACAGGACATTAACAATTTCTCACAGGACATCACTAGCCTCTCAAATGACATTATTTAAAGCACATCACTAGTCTCACATGACATAGTTTCTCTAAGAACATCAATGTTTTTTTTATAGGACATCAGTAGTTTCTCGAAGGACATCAATAGTCTCACAGGACATCACTAGTCTCTCAAAGGACATCACTAATCTCTCAAAGGATATCACTAGTCTCTCTTAAGGACATCACTAATCTCTCAAAGGATATCACTAGTCTCTCTTAAGGACATCACTAGTGTCTCAAAGGACATCACTAGTCTCACAGCACATAGTCTCACAGGACATAACTAATCTCTCAAAGGACCTCATTAGTCTCTTAAAGGACATCACTAATCTCTCAAAGGATATCACTAGTCTCTCTTAAGGACATCACTAGTCTCTCAAAGGACTTCACTAGTTTCTCAAAGGATATCACTAGTCTCTAAAAGGACATTACTAGTCTCTCAAAGGACATCACTAGTCATCACTAGTCTATTAGGACATAACTAGTCTCACAAGACATCACTATTCTCCAGTGTAGGGTAAGTTACTTTAAAAAAAAGTAATAGATTACAAGTTCCTGACTACTACTGGAAAACTGTACTCTGATTACATTACTAATTACTTAATGTAAAAAGTAATCAGATTACTAATTAATTCACTTTGAAATTACATTTAAAACGTATAAATTATGCCTATAAAAACACATAATAAACTGCAGTAATTTTACTTTCACTGAAAACATTACATGATCACAGCAGCTTGGCATATTCAAAGACTTAGAGTTTGTCCAAAACTGAAAATTCCCTCATCATTCACTTGTTGCAAACCTGTTTGTCTTTTTTAAAGAATACATGAAGTGGATACCTGTAACTATTGACATCAACAGTATGCAAAAGCACTGCAGTGTTTGGGTGTTCTGTGTTTGTCTGAGGTAATTTGTCTACCAAAATGTTTATATTCCATACAAAACATGAAGGTGATCTGTCAGTTCTTGTTGCATGATTTTCAACTGGTATGCCTGGAAAATGCAAATGTGCAATGTGCGCTCCGAATATGTGTGCGAGCACCTCCATTGGTGCAAAACACTTGGTATGTGAACAGCCCCATAAGCAGATACGCTTCTCATCAAAATTTTTAGAAGATACCTTTACTCCTGTTCCTGTACAAAAAAATTCAATGTTTAGCCTCTTTAGTCTGAGTTGAGCCACTGTGTTTTTGGGCACTGATGTCCTCCTTGGTGACAAATATTGTAAATTGCTTTCTGTTCTGCTTGAACAAGTTGTTGGTGAAGTGAAAAGCAGTCAAAAGTTCTTTAGAGACTGGAAATAGACTACATTTCACAGCAATGTTATGTTTTTCCACTCAATGAAATTAATGTCTGTATTTCCAGTTAAAGAAGCAACCACACTCAATAGCAACCATTTTAGCT
The DNA here is from genome assembly GCF_052040795.2 of Danio rerio. Lineage (NCBI taxonomy): Eukaryota > Metazoa > Chordata > Actinopteri > Cypriniformes > Danionidae > Danio > Danio rerio. The sequence goes on from NC_141044.1 coordinate 25,460,255, forward strand.
AGCATTCTCCAGCAGTTTGAAAGTGCATGCTTTTTAACTGACATTCCAGTGGAAAGTGTGATTTAAAAAATGCTTTTTTTTTTCTTCTAAAAGCTATATGTGTAACGTATGTAATGCAATTACATTGACTTTAGTAACTGTAATCAAATTGCACAAATTAAAAATGCAATTTGTTACATTACTGTGTTCCTCAAAAGTGTAATAACTATACAGTAAAGTGTTACTGTGGAACCCTGGAGAGGACATCACCTCTCAAAGGATATCATTAGTCTCTCAAAGGACATCACTAGTGTTTTACAGGACATCACTTGTCTCACAGGACATCAATAGTTTCTCATTGGACAATACTAATCTTACAAAGGACATCACTAGTCTTTTATAGGAGATCAATAGTCTCTCACAGGACATCATTTGTCTTTTACAGGACATAGTATCTCTTCTGTCATAGTATCTGTTTTTAATGTAAGATTTTAATTAAATAAAAATGTAATTAATTACTTTAATTACAAATTATCTAAATTCAGGAAATTGTAGGTTGGTCTCTAATTTTGATCCCCACTTTACTTCTACTTTAACATCATCTTCTCTGCATATGAAGAGAATAAACCTTCAGAATTTGAGGGTCAAGCATTGTTCACAAGCATCCAATAAAGATCATAAGCAGAAAGTATTCCACTTATAATAGCTTCATATTTGAGCATTGTAGCCAGGTCTCAGGGAAGACATTATCTCCAGCACCATGAAGTGCTGCCACTCCACCACAGCAGCGATGCCTTGGGAGAATGACCTTTCAGTGACCTTCAGATTGCATTAGCTTATCTTATCAGAAGTGCTGTATCTTATGTGACCGTGCTCCACACTACATGGACAAGAGTTTTCCTCGGCCCAGCGTGAGATAAAACACACAAAGCCACAACATGACACGAGACAGATAACATCTTGCATAAAAATCTCGACAACCGACCTGTGTTGTATCTATTATTTGCCATGGGTGATCGTAAAGAATGCGAGAGCAGAAAGTAATAACTGGCAAATGCGTATAAAATGATAAATGGAGCCATAAACAACAATAAAGACGATATTTATTAACTCACAGTATATATTTTTCCATCTGTGAGAGGATTTACTAGTCAGTTCCAGAATATATTTCTTGAAACGTTTATAATGCAGTGTTAGTTAATTCGACAACTGTAGATCCAGACAAACTGGTCTCTATCATTAAGAATAAAATAGTGCATTGGCGGGTACAATGGCTGGTAAATACATCTCTTGGGAGCCATATTGTGCTGCTGATATGCTGACAGTTTCTCTTATTCATTTTGTATGGAGGCTGTTAACGAGGGCAACTAGCCGATAATGTGCTTCAGTGAATCCCGCTATTTCCTGACAACATCGTTTGACGGTGTAATTCTTTAATTAACTGGCATGCTAAGCCTTTTCGCTGTGTTCTGCTTCCTTTGACATCGTATACAGTGTTTTCTTAAGCCAGTTTGAAGGACACTTGTGAATAACAGCCAACTTTCCTTGGCTAATCTGCGCCTGAACCATAAAAGAGCAACATGCCGATGAATTAAAATATGTTTCTTCTGTTTTCTGCTAAGAATTGTACACTGCTGTTTCAGATCGATAAGATAACACATGCTTCCATTCAGCAGGAATATATTTAAAGGATGAAAATAAAACTGTTATTGATAAAAAATAAATGTTTACTGAGCATCAATTCAGCATATTACAATGATTTCTAAAGGATCATGTTATAACAAAACCTGGATATTCAAATTAAGAACAGATATTGTAAAGTGTAATATTTCATGATATATTACTGTTTTAGTCTATTTTTGAGACATGTGACACTTTCACACAGTGATATCAGTAAATATCCGAGCTGTTTTTGTTTTAGATATAGACCAAATAATGCATATTTTAAAGATATTAAGATATGGGTGAATGTGAATTCCACAAGAAGGAACATAGAAACATTATAGGACTATCAATCAGCTAAATGTGTCAGGAGAAGGATTTAAAGCCATTTATTTTCATAAACAGTGCGCATGTGATTTTGTCTGATTAGACGTCCACATCAGTGCGATCTACAGTAAATGTGAATCCGCTCTTTCAATCGCTCTTTCCTTGCAATTCTACCTAAAATGCAAAAGTTTCCTGGTTTTAATACACCCTGAGGACTGGTTTATTGTTAAAGCATATGTATCTCAGTGCATGTGTATCAAGAGATGGATGTAATTGCTTGCATTTCATGGCTTCACTCGAGTGGACAGCGGGCCAGGACAGCTGTGGAACAGCGATAGATCGAGTTCCGTGTCTGTTTACATATGAGAAGAATAACACCGCTGCCTTCTGCCACTGATAAAACTGACATAAACCCCATATTAAAAATAACGCATTCCAGTGTGGGATCAACACTCATTATGACACTCCCAAACACAATGAAATCTCCTGTTCAAGAACTAGAAATCCTTCTTTTGTGTTAGGCAAATTCAAGACGATTTTTGAAAAAATAAAAAAATTAATAAAAACAAAAAGAGGTGGAATGGATAAATGATTTTTACATGTCCCATATGATAAGATTGAAATAGCAGAATGATGTGCAAAGCAATGAATATTTTATATTTTAGTTAAGCATTTCTAATTGTTTTTAGGAAAAACTGTGCCTTAAAACACAATGAAAAATGTAAAAAAAAAAAATTTAGTCTGTTACTGTTACTGTCTGTTGCATACACTTAACTATTGAGAAGCATCACTAAACTGAATGTAGGAAATACACATTTTAGTTTTTATAGTGGTATATAATTTAATTTACAGAATATTTGATGAGTGTGCTAACAAGTTAACATAATGAAACTGTTGATAAAACATGATAAAGCATAGCAAGCTGTTGCACTAAAAGGTTAATACCCTCTTTGTGAACTTAAATTAAATTCCTTGCCACAGATAAAAAGTATCTACACTTTTCAACCTCAAATTTAATGACTGGCTCTTTGATTCAGCCTTGGTTTGAGGCAAATCTTCCACCAGAAAACGCAACATGTATTTTCTTTTTATTACCCTGCTAAAAAATCCAGCTTAAACCAACCTAAGCTGGTTGGCTGGTTTTAGCTGGTCGACCAGGCTGGTTTTAGAGGGGTTTTGGCCATTTCCAGGCTGGTTTCTAGCCATTTCCAGCCTGGTCTTAGCTGGTCAGGCTGGAAAATGACCAGCTAAATCCAGCTAAAACCAGTTTGACCAGCCTGGTTTAAGCTGGACATAGCTGGTTTTGGCTGGGCTCCCAGCCTGGCTAGGCTGGTCAAGCTGGTTTTAGCTGGTCATCTCCCAGCCTAACCAGCTAAGACCAGGCTGGAAATGACTGGAAACCAGCCTGGAAGTGGCCAAAACCCCTCTAAAACCAGCCTGGTTGACCAGCTAAAACCAGCCAACCAGCCTAGGCTGATTTAAGCTGGATTTTTATTATTTTTATTATTTTATTATTTTATTTAAGCTGGTTATTATTATCTAGAAATAATAATAATGATTCCTTATATTTATAGAGCGCTTTTCTGGACACTAAAAGCGCTTTACAGTTGGGGGAATTATCTCATCCACCACCAGTGTGCAGCATCCACCTGGATGACACAACGGCAGCCATATTGCGCCAGAACGCACACCACAAACCAGATGATTGGTGGAGAGGAGACAGGGTGATGAAGCCAATTATGATATAGGGATGGTTATATAGGAGGCCATGATGGACACAGGGTAAATATGAAAAGGACCCTTTTTTTGAGTCAGAACCTAGGAAAGAAAGTGCTCACTGACAGTATAAAGTTCCCTTGACTATACTGGTGCATTAGGACCCACACAGAGTGCAGATTGAGTGCCCCCTGCAGGCCTTACTAACAGCACTTCCAGCACTAACCTCGCTTTTCCATGTGGTCTCCTATCCAGGTACTGCCTGGGCACAGCCCTTCTTAGCTTCAGTGTGCAACAATGTGAGAGTTGCAGAGAACTAGCTGCCGGCTCTCATATCCTTACCACAGATACATAAACAAGAATTTAAATATACTTCACTAAATGTTTAGCGTGTATTCAAAAGAAATAAAAGGGGTTCCACCCACCAAAACAACACATTTTTACACTGCAAATGCTAACAAGCTAGTCCTTTTAATGAATCTTTCAGTAAATCCATCTAGCCATAAACCCTAAAAAGTCGATAGTTGGGGCAACCTCACAAAATGACTAGTTGGCTGATACTTTTTTTAGTTCTTGTATAATACTCAAAATTCAACACATTTTTACACTAAAAACGCTAAGCTAACAGACGTTTATATTGCAAACAAGGTACAGAAGCCACATTTGAAGTGAAATCCAGTATTCAAACCAAGTTTTCAGTGCCCAAACAGAAATCTTGAGCACATTCATTGCAAAACACGCTCTGATTGCCATGACAACGGTATTTCATATGAATAAAGATGTCTTTGCAATGCGGCTACAAAAGGCAGTTGTTTTACCAGACATTTCACACATTTGAATATGAAATGTGTGAGAATTAAAAATGAAAAGCCGCAAGTGAAACCTTGACGTTACTATGAACATGTTCATAAATGCATTTTTCCAGCACTGGGGCTGAATCTGAAACACTCTTTCAATCCTATATCTGGTGTCACATGAATCAAACAAACACACACACACACATATACCTCATCCAGCGTTTCTAATCTCCAGTTGCGGAGAGGCTTTGAATATTCTGTATGTTTGATAATAGGCCGCTCTTTTAAATTACCTGACCTTTCAGATAGGAATCAAGAGGCCGCAGCTTCTCCTTAGTGTTGGCATCAATAGATTCAGTGCTCTGTTACAGTGTAATGCGATCATAAACAAACTGCCCTTTCTTTTTTTTTTTTGTGCTCGGTTGCTTCTCCTGGCATTTTTTTTTCTTTCTGCTTGATATTACACCCTGCCAAAGGTCACTCCCACTCAACAGAAACATATTAGAGGAATGATTTGCTGCTCTGCCATTTGCTATGCAGAAAAATACAAATAAAAATAGGTGTGCAGTACAATAAAGAGATTACTGGGGGATCCAAATAACAGTTTGCTCAGAAAAGAACGCCTCAAATGCTAACATTAGGAAAATATTACTTGCTGAAAATAATTCTAGTGAGATTGCAGTTGAGTTTTTGTTCATCATTAAGACATAATGCAGAGAATTTTCAGTACAGGAATCTTTGTTGTGTGGATAGATCTGTTTTGTTTGCATGTGGTTTAGGTGCAAAAGTGCATCTGCTCAGCAGCAGGAATGCATCTTGATGGAGCGCTTTATTTCTTATTATAAAGAGGTTAGATCCTGGTCCTGATGCTGATTGCTTGGTATATTGTTCCAGCAATGCTAAATTAAAAATAAATCATACACAAATACATATAAAACACTATAAGGATAATAACTCTTATTTTTAGTAATAAGATCAAACTCGACAGTCCTGTCCAATACCAACTTTAAATCCAATTACTAGCCTATTTATAAGTATCTAATTAGTAGTTTATTAAACTATCAGTCTTAGTTAATGCTTTGTCAATAGCATGAATTATACATTAAAATAGTGTAACCTATAAATGTTAAAAAAGTCCAGATTTTATTTTATTATCATGTTTACTGTAGCTGAAATAAACAAATGAAATAATCAAATAATGATTAAATGAATAACTATAATTAAATGAACGAATGAATTAAATACTAAATTAAAAAATATTAAAAAATGAATGAATGAATTATTAAATAAATGACTATAAATGTTTGAAAGAATGAATTAATGATTAAACAAATGACTATAAATAGATAAACAAATAAATTAATGATTTAATAAATGAATATAACTTAATGAATGAGTTAATAATAGAATAAATGAATAAATAAATTACTATAAATTAACTAATTAATTAATGTTTAAATAAATGACTATAAAGAATGAATAAATTAATGATTAAATAAATGACTATAAAATAAAATAATTATTTATTAAATAAATGACTATAAATGGATGAACGAAGGAATAAATTAATGATTAAATAAATAACTCTAAATTATTAAATTAATTAATTAATGAATAAATAAATTACTATAAATGAACGAATGAATTAATGTTTAAATAAATAACTATAAATGGATGAATAAATGAATGACTAAATAAAAGACTATAAATGGATGAATGAATTGATGATTAAATAAGTGACTATAGATGAATAAGCAAATGAATTAATGATTTAATCAATGACTATAATCAAATGAATGAATAGATAATTAAATGACTATAAATGGATGAATGAATTAATGATTAAATAAATTACTATAAATTAACAAATAAAAAAATATTAAATAAATGACTATAAATGGATGAACAATTTAATGATTAAAAAATTACTAAAATAATGAACATATGAATTGATGATAAAAAAAAATTATATAAATGAATAAGCAAATTAATTCATGGTTAAATAAATGACTAAATGGATGAATGAATTACTAATTTAATAAATGACTATGAATGAATGAACAAATAAATTAATAAATAAATAAATGACTATAAATGGATGAATGAATTAATAAATGGATAAGAAAATGACTAAAAATTAATAAAAGAATGAATGATTAAATTAATGATTATAAATTAATAACTATAAATGGATGAACAAATTAATTACTGATTAAATAAATGACAATAAATGAATGAACAAATAAATTAATGATTAAATAAATGAGTATAAATGTCACTTGTGCGGATTATTGCAAGGAACAACAGAGACGAGGATCTAAAAGCATGTAAAATAAGATTATATTTAAACAAAACAGGGACAAACAGAAGTGGTTGGTACAAAAAGGGCAATCCAAAATCGTAGTAAAAAAACTAGCATAAAGTCAAAATAAGTAGCGAAAACGATCAAACAATAAGCAAGGGGAAAAAAAAAAACCTTGGCAAAACAAAGAAATACAAATGTACATCAACATCAAAAACTCCATGCTAAACTGGTGTATGTGTGCTGTGTAAATAGTCTGAATGATCATTGATCACAAGTCTCAGCTGTCGGTGTCTTCTCAGACGTGATGAGCAGCTGATGTGTGTGACATGGCCTGATAGGATTTGTAGTTCCTAAACATGACATTTGTAGTTCACCAGCGATCTGTCAGGAGTGGATCGCTGGTGATCGTGACAATAAATGGACGAATGAATTATTGATTCATTAAATGACTAAATAAACAAATCAATGTATAAATAGATAATGAATATATGAATAAAAATTATGAATGAATGATTAATACATGAACTAAATTATTCATTCATTTACATATTAATTTAGTTCATGTATACATTATTCATCTATTCATATATTCATTTAGTTCATGTATTCATTATTCATCTATTCGTATATTAATTTAGTTCATGTATTCATTATTCATATATTAATTGTTCATGTATTAATTTTTTATTCAATCATATTAATGCATGCATGAACTAAATTAATATATGAACGAATGATTAATGAATGCATGAGCTATTTTATATATGAATAACGAATACATGAACTAAAGCAATATATAAATAAATGAAAAATGAATACATGAACTTAATATATTGATGGACGGATTGATGGAGGGATGGATGGATGGACGGACGCATGGATGGATGGATGGATGGATGGACGGATGGACTGATGGATGGATGGATGGATGGACACATAAATACATGCATACATCCTGTGAAGCTGGCTCTGATTCATTGTCAGAAATGTCTGGATGCTCTACTTCATGTTAACTTGAACAATTTCCACTAGACATGACCTGCCACCCAGATCTTGTCTGTATTTGTGTGTCTGTGAGCATGTCTCTGTGTTAAAACCATTAACGTACAGTACACAGTGCATCCATGAAGCCAGGCTACAGGACAGATACAAGCTGATGCTGCACGTGAATCAAAAACCTGTCTTAGTGCCAGCAACTCAGCGTGAGTTATGAGCGCCATCCATCTCTCTGGGAGTGTGTGTGTGTGTGTGTGTGTGTGTGTGTGTGTGTGTGTGTGTGTGTGTGTGTGTATGTGTGTGTGTGTGTGCGTGAGAGTGCATGTAATTGCTCATTAGCCATGCTTGAGAGGAGCAGAGGCCACATTTACAGGATGGTATTAAACTCAGATCACAACTGGTTCAAACTCTTTACTGTTCCAGTGATTTACTGACTCGACACACACACTGCATATACTATGAGCTGTAGAGATTGCAAAATATAATGGAGGACGACTAGGGATCATTTTATTTTAAAATAAAATATAATAAAATAAAAAATATATATATTTTTTTAAATAAAAATTTAATTAAATTAAGTTAAACAAAAACAAAAAAACAATAAATTTAATGAAATAAAATAAAATTAACTTAAAATACTAAATAGTTAGAATATAGTAATTAAAATATATATAAAAATTTCTATATTGAATGTGTATATGATTAGAGTAAACAATTACAAATACAAAAATAATATTGAAATATAAATCAGTAGTTATATTTAAGTTTATAAATATAAAAATGATTATTTATAACTAAACATGTAACATGCAATCATGACATTTGTTTAACATTTATATTCAATATATCTCTAAAATTAATAATTGATTCAATTTATATAAAATATCACCATCAGTATATATTAGTTTGCTTAGTTTGTTTTACTTAATATGCACCAAATTGAATAAAAGTGTCACAATAGCTAAAAATAAACATAAATTACCCTATTGTAATGGGTTATAAAAGTCAATATATTAAAATATATATATATTAAAAGACATTTTAAAATGTGCAGTCTTAATTTATACATATGTATTCAGTACTTCATTTACATAAATTATCACTTTTGTACATATAACATATAGCAAATAACACTAAGTATAACATATAACATTCTTCAAATGTGGTACTCTGCAGCTTCACAAGCTAAAGGAAATTGTTAATCACCTCACTGCTAATAAACACTGAATATGTATCGCTTATTTGTAGATTTTTTTAAAGCATTTTAAGAAATCCTAAAAAAATTGGAAATCAAATTGTCAAAAATTGACATACCATGAATATTCAAACACAGAGTAAAATCTGTTTAATTCAGCAGCTCAGAATCAAGTAGCTGTTGTATTTTCAAGTTGCAAATTCAAATGAAACACTGAAAAATCTGCATTTGCTCTTACTGAATGTGTGTTGTAAGAAGAAAAGAAGGAAAGTCCTCAGGAGAACAGTCAAAGCATATATATTTTAGGTGCTTCATCTTATATAACATCTGGAACAAGCTGTTATATTGTGGTCCGAGGTGAACTGAGCTTCCCAGTGGGGAATTTTCTGCTGATCTCCACAAATTATGTGTTTGGACTTTGAGCAATTAATGCATCCTGAAAGCTCAGCAAAAAATCATTGTAATACTTTAGTTAAAGCACAACTATTACAAATGAAATGATGAATCAAAACAACAAAATCCTACTGAAGTTCAGCAGGTGAATGCACAGAATGATGTTTTCATGGACATGGATTTGGGATTTGTTGATTGAGTCAATGTAAAAGATACTTCAATCTCCAAAAAACACAATAATAAAATAATTAATATAAAATCAATGTAATAAAACTGCAAAATAGCATGTTTTAAAAATTATTGCTTGTCAACTCAGTTCTGAGTAGGGTAATTGTATTGTAATAAAAAGAAAAGAATGTAAATGTACATACATTGAAGTCAAACTTATTAGCCCTCCATTTTTATTCCCAAATGTTTACAGAGCAAGGCGATTTTCATAGTACTGTTATTCTGTAATACTTTTTAATAATAATAAAAAAAATCAACATTTTGAGTTCAATATTATTAGCCAGGGTGGCGTGGTAGCGCAGTGGGTAGCACTGTCTCCTCACAGCAAGAAGGTTGCTTCTTCGAGTCTCGGCTGGGTCAGTTGGCGTTTCTGTGTAAAGTTTGCATGTTCGCGTGGGTTTCCTCCAGGTGCTCTGGTTTCTCCCACAGTATATTAATTTACATTTTTCGAAACTGTTTCAGTTTCAGAATGCCATTGGTGCAGAAAGGCCATCTATTTAGTTCAGCTATCAGGATGTGATTGCTCCTGTCCAAAATGGTGAGAGCAATTTTGAAATGGATGCAAGTCTATGCATCCATTTGAAAATGTCTCAGAGAATGAAGATACAAGTGATTTTGATGTGTACCAAGGGAGCGTAGATGGAATATCACAAGCCAAGTCTGAACTTGGGCTGTCAGGTGATGTTGTGATGAAGCTCACCTTCACACTTCAACATGGTCAAAACTACAAGATCTAGGAAAACAACTACTTCACCTGTCACTTGTACTTTTTAGATAAAAAGAACTTTCTAAGGGACTATCACTGCAAGTAAACACATTCAAACCACACTGACTGTGACCCATTTTTTTTCTAAATATTTTTATTAATAAATGCTTATTCATAAAAAATATGATTGTTGTGTGATTGTTACTTATGATATACTGCTATGGGGATAAGTAAGTGAATAACCCTGCAAATGGATGCTTACTAGATGCTCTGTATACCTGTTCATACAAAGTGATTACAAATACAGAAATTTTGCTTACAACTAGGCCCAATGTTGCAATATTACAACATTTTCCTAAAAATGTACTAAAATGTAAAAAAAGAAAAAACTTGAAAAATTGAAAAATCTTTAATTGCTTCATCAGAGGCCCTCCTAAAACAATATCTAAGAGGTTAAAAAGTTTTGCTCTTACATGGTTAAGCAATTACATATATGTATATGTATATATATATATATATATATATATATATATATATATATATATATATATATATATATATATATATATTACTGCTTTTAGACAACATAATGTGTTTTTGAGGCTTTTTTAGTCGAGAATGTAGTTCTTTAGATTGCAACTATGCAGTTTATTTACAAGTAAAGTGCCTATTTTAAAATAATTACAATTTCTGAAAGAGCTCGTCTGCGGCCATTAGCCTGCCATAGAGTAGACCAAAGGCGGTTGAGGTTTTCTATCCACAAGATGGCGAAAGAACCACAAAAAAAGCCCTTACGCTTAGAAGATTATAACAGTCTGATTTCTAACTACAGCTGATCAAATTATTATTAAACTGGTAAGCATACCTGCCAAGATTCCTGTTTTTCCTGGGAGTATCCCGTATTTCAGACCAATCTTCCGAAACCATTAGTTTTTTTTATTTCTTTCGGAAAACTCCCTTAATTTCACCCCCCCCCCCCCCCCATTTTTGGTACAGTCCGTAAATTCCCCCTGGTTGCCAACTTCGGTACAGTACCTGATGGCAGCAGCTGCTCAAACCCCACTGCATTCTATCCTGGTTCTTAACAGTGCTATTCAGAGACCTCACCCTCAAACACCCCCTCCCCCCGGTCTCCCGAATTTTCAGAGACATGTTGGCAGGTATGCTGGTAAGTGATATTCTATGTCGATCTCTCTCTTTTGTATGTTGTAGTGAAGCAAAGTTTGCATGCGTTTAGCGTTTTTCCTTATCGCAAACACAACAGCAGTTGTTAGTGATTGTGTTGCTTTTTTCGGGGTTAATTATTGTGATCCCGATTGCAACAGAGAATTACTGTAGATTGTAACACTGTAAGAAGATATCTCTGTAGATCAGTGGTTCCCAACCTGGGGTCCGCGCCCCCCTAAGGGTTCATAAGGAGTGCTCCGCTATTATATAGGGCTTTACAATTAATCGAAAATCCGATTTCGATTTCAATCGATTATAAAAAAGCATTAATCTAGATAAACGATTATTGCATCATATATCGCCCCCTTTCCAGTTGTACTCGACCGCGTGCATATGTGTGTGTGCAGCACGCACAAGCAGTCAGAAGCATGCGGCCGGTCAGCATTCGCTCTCATTCGCACACTGAGACGAGCAGAGGAGCGCAGACATCTAAAGTCATCTTAACGTGAGTGCTTTAATGGTCAAATAGCTGTCAAAACGCGGTGTTTAGTGATTATTTATATTAACCCTCATTTGTGTAATAAACAAACGAGTTGAGGATCAAAAGACGTGAAAGAGAAACCATTAAAGAGACAGCGAGAAATATTCCTGCTGCCGCCTGTTTTTATGATTAATCAAACAAGGAGAAAATCCCTCACTAGTCTTGACTGAAGGACTGCTGTAGCTAAAGTGTTTTTCTTACAGTGAAGATGCTTAAAGCACAGTTTGTTTAATATTTTTATTCTACTGTATTTATTTCTCATTTCTTTGCAGGGTGGAAAATAACTGTATGTATACACTTGAAGTCAGAATTATTAGCCCTCTTGAATATTAGCAACCCTTTTCCTGCCCAATTTCTGTTTCATAGAAAGAAGTTTTTTTTTTAAACTTATTTCTGAACATAATAGTTTTGATATCTCATTTCTAATTACTCATTTCTTTTATCTTTGCTATGATGACAGTAAATAATATTTTACTAGATATTTTTTAAAATACAAGCATTCAGATTAAAGTGCAATTCAAAGGCTTGATTAGGGTAAATAGACAAGTCATTGTATAACAGTAGTTTCTTCTGCAGACAATCAAAAATATATATTGCTTAAGGGGGCTAATAATATTGACCAAATTGGTTTCAAAATATTTAAACCTGCTTTTATTCTAGCTAAAATAAAACAAATAAGCCTAGAAGAAAAAATGTTCATGGGGGAGGCCCCAAGGAAAAAGCTGCTGTAGATCGATGGCATATACAGCCATATCACACTGCTGATATACTGTGTGATATTGCTCATACATATATATATATATATATATATATATATATATATATATATATATATATATATATATATATATATATATATATATATATATATATATATATATATATATATATATATATATATATATGTACACACACACACACACACACACATACACATACACATACACTGTAAACGATTTCTGTTGTTTTCACGGTATTATACTGCATTTCTCAACAGTTGTTTACTGTATAAGCTGTGCACAGTGTGTTACTGTATATATTGCTGTTTTCACAACATGATAATGTATTCTCAACATTTACATACTGTGAACATGATTAACAGTATGCTACTGCAGATTTTACAATGAATTTGGGGAAAAAATCAGTTACTGTGCATCTAAATACAGTACTGCAAATGACCATGAAAAACTCTACACACACTTTATATTATTATTATTATGTTTATTTTATTTTTTGACAAAGTATTTTGAGAAGAAAAATAAACTAACCAGTTTCTTCAGACTGTTCAGTGCATAAAACTGTCCCCTGGTTTTCCATTTTTGGGTGTACTGCACCTTAATTTTATAAGGTTAACATGAAAATATTAAATCATTTTTAATCAACATAACTTTGTGCTAAACCAAAACGTAAACTGGAACAAAAGTAATTGATTCATGAAACCAAAGTCAGCTTAAATGTCAGAATGACCAGCCTGCTTTAGACGGATTCATGAGGATTGGGCACCCGTCACCATGGAGGTCACATCTCCGCATTTTCAAAACAATATTATAAAATATGCACCATCTCTATAAATAAACCACAGACTTGAGTTTAAAACAACTACATTCCCGCATGAAAAACGGTTAAAACTAAATTTCATAACACATTCATTATAAAGCCACCTAAGACCGGGGCAAGTCTCACATGTCTAGCCGATTATAACCTCGTTTCGCCGGATACATGAGTGATGATGGACACCCTGGAGGTCAGAATCTCCGCTATCGGCAAAGCACGCTTAAAATTTACACATGATATCTATAAATAAACCACAGATTTGAGTTTGTAAGAACTACATTCTCGCATGAAACACTATTAAAATTTCATTTCGTAACATATTAAACGCAATATTTATAATATTAGCTGGGCTTTCTCATCCGCCATTACCATTTGCTTGTTGATGTGAAATGAACTCTGGGAGAAAAAAAAAATTAATTCTCAAAACCCTTCAAACGAACTTTATTCTTATTGTCAAGGTCAGATATATGTATTAATTTCGCTGGTAAAGTGAATAAAAAACAATGTTACTATATTGTAATCAATATCACGTTTGCACTGGTTCGCTTCAGCACTCGACTCTGAATCGTATTGAACCGTTTGCTCGGGAATTATTTGATCACACGTGTTCACAAGCACACTCAGCAATATGCAATTAGTGTATAATTAGTGTATAAATGCGTGTGGCCAAGCAGTATAACGAAATTGTAATGAATCATATACAAAAAAGAATCGGTTTTAGGCGGATTCAAATCTTTACTGTTCACTAAGGAGCCGATTCATAGAACCGAACGGACACGACTCGACCTGCAGGCAACGGCTCTCCTAATTTGAAATTCACCTGTCGTCTTTCATCCAGCGAATTCATCCTCGGTAAGTGTTTTAAAGTCAAATTCTGTCCGTTGAAGGATTGTTTTGTATATATTTCTGTGTATTGTGTGTGTAATTTAAAAGAATTAACCAAGTGACATTAGTTGTAACGTTAGGTTCTTATGTTTTGTCACGCTGTCCGTTAACAAATGGTATTTTAAACAAGAAATAACAGACGCCAGGAGGGTCCGTGTATCATCCGTTCATTTGATTATTCCTTTTATTACGGAAAACGAAACATCAGAAAAACGATGAATATTTCGTTTTTCTGTTTATTCTGTAGGCAGAAAAAACGGAAACTTATCTGTTATTCTGCTTATTAACTTAAAACGAAATATTAAAACAAACACAAAACCAAAACGAAATAATGAGTCAAAAAATGGTCCGTGTACGGTCCGTGTACGTTTTGTTCATTTGTTTTCCATTTTCAAACGGAATAAAGGAAATGGAGAAAACGGCCGTTTTTCCGTTTTTCTTTTGCTCACGAGAAAACGAAAAAACGAGATTTTGGCTGGATTTTCGTTTTTTTGGTTATGGTAGGAAAACGGATAAACGACTTTAAAATTCATTTTACACATGTAGGCGGTGTTGAAACGCCCACTTTCCTCTAATTGGTTAACCAAATCTGCGCTCGTGACGTCAACCTCAAAATAAAAGCCTTACACGCAGGCTTTTAATTATTATTATTTAATTATATATATAAACAAAGTTTACATATTCTATCATTTGAACCACACACAGTTAGCAGGCTTACATTCATTGCGTATGTATAAATTAAATAAAAACGTAAATCAGCAGTATTTTTAGACATTTGTCATTAAAATAAGGTCATAGTTCACTGCCAAACTTCTTGCTGCTGTGCACCTGATGCAGAGCAAAGATAGCCATTTCCGAGCAGCACCTGGTTTGCATGATTGTTTCAGAGCAAGGGCTTTATAATAATAATAATAATAATAATAATAATAATAATAATAATAATAATAATTATTATTATTATTATTATTATTATTATTATTATTATCAGTTACTAGTGTTTTTATTGTTTGGTGTGTTTTTTTTTCTTTTTAATAGTTGTTACCAGAACCAGAATAAGAACACTTTGGGCCCTGCTATAAAAACGTTCGAGGTTACAGAAGTAACCCTTCGTTCCCCGAGGAGGGGAACGGAAGTGCCATGAATGGGAGGATTCGGATCAGAAGCCGCTTATCTGGAGAGTATTGAACGGGCCAATGAATGAAATTAATTGGCAGCGTAAGCTTGCGCAGGTGTGCGACATCTGCAATTATCTCAGCATATAAGCACACCTGAAGCCAGCAGACGCCATCCTTTTAAGCTGAAGAGACTTTCAAACAGCTAAGGGACAGTCATTATGGCGACGGAATATGGCACTTCCGTTCCCCTCCTCGGGGAACGAAGGGTTACTTCTGTAACCTCGAACGTTCCCCTTCGGTTGGGGAACTTCAGTGCCATGAATGGGAGAATATGGAAAGCGCCATAATGACTGCACCTTACCAACACCCCCGATGAGGAGATAGTCAAGCAAGCGTGACGCACCCACATCATGGGGGGCGCGGTCCTCCAACGTGTCCCTGGCCCTAATTTATCCTACTTCAACAGAAGTTTTACGGATTTAGATATATTTTTTGGGAAGTCGTGAGCATCTAGATAATTCTAGGAAATACGACAGTACGTTGGGAAGCGTGCAATCCCGATAGGGAGGACGCTGCGGAGGCCATTCGTTACCCAAGGGGGGGATAGATGGCAGAATTTACCTATGGACTAGCCCTAAAAAGGGGGAGTACGCATAGCAAAAGAGTGGTTAGCGAAGAGGGAAGACACGGGTCCACCCAGGGGGGGGACTTAACCGTGGCGGAATAAGCATATGGGATCGCCTAGTGGGGATCACGCATAGCAGGCACCTATACCCAAAACGCGGGCTGACCAGCGGGCAGACCTACAACGTAGTGGGCCAGCAAGTGACTCCTCCGCTGAGTCAGTGCTGGGGGCCACGGAGGAATCTGCAGGGCTCACCTGACGGGGAACTTTACTGACAGATAAAAAAGGCGCACGTACCTCCGTGTTAGGGAGAATGGCGCCGCAAGCGTGTTTCAACACCCTACCGAGTTGTCTCCTCAATCACCAAAGGGTTACCTAATACCCTTGAGGAAACCGGCTCCACTCGCAGATTGTAAAACCTTGCAAATGTGTTGGGTGTCGCCCAGCCCGCAGCTCTACAGATGTCTGTTAGAGAGGCGCCGCGTGCACGCGCCCAAGAGGATGCAACGCTCCGAGTGGAGTGTGCACGAACTCCCGGGGGACACGGCTGACCTCGACTCGAATAAGCGAGTGAAATGGCATCCACAATCCAGTGGGATAATCTTTGTTTTGATACGGCACTTCCCTGCTGCCGACCGCCATAACAGACAAAGAGCTGCTCAGATGATCTAAAATTCTGAGTACGGTCCACATAAATGCGCAGAGCGCGAACTGGACAAATTAAAGAAAGGGCTGGGTCTGCCTCCTCCGGGGGCAGCGCTTGCAGGTTCACTACCTGATCTCTAAAGGGGGTGGTAGGAACCTTGGGCACATAACCGGGACGGGGTCTCAGGATGACGTGAGAGTAATCCGGCCCGAATTCCAGGCACGAGTCACTGACCGAAAATGCCTCCAGGTCCCCGACCCTCTTGATGGAGGCCAACGCAACCAGCAGAGCTGTCTTCAGGGACAGAAATCTTAGAGATACTGATTCGAGTGGCTCAAAGGGATCGGATCGCAGACTCGTGAGAACGAGGGCGAGATCCCAAGAGGGCATGAGAGGGGGGCGAGATGGATTAATTCGCCTAGCACCCCTAAGGAACTGGATGACCAGGTTATGCTTTCCCACGGTGCCGCCAGCTACCGCGCTATGATAAGCGGAGATGGCGGCCACGTAAACCTTGAGAGTGGAGGGCGACAGCCTGCTGTCCAACTTCTCTTGAAGGAAAGAGAGCACAACACTAATCTGGCAATTTCGGGGGTCTTCTCTGCGAGAGACGCACCATTCAGTGAATAGACTCCACTTCAGGGCGTAGGCGCGCCTCGTGGAGGGGGCTCTAGCCTGAGTGATGGTATTAACCACCGCAGTCGGTAGGTTACCTAAGTCTTCCTCGCGTCTAGGGACCACACGTGGAGGTTCCAAAGATCGGGGCGAGGGTGCCAGATGGTGCCCTGTCCCTGAGAGAGTAGGTCCTCTCTCAAAGGGATCCGCCAGGGGAGGGCCGTCGCGAGGAGTGAGAGCTCTGATATCCAGGTCCGGTTGGGCCAAAGGGGCGCAACTAGCAGAACCTGTTCCTCGTCCTCCCTGACCTTGCACAGAAACTGCGCGAGCAGGCTCACTGGGGGAAACGCATACTTGCGCATGCCCCGAGGCCAGCTGTGGGCCAGTGCATCCGTGCCGAGAGAGCCCTCGGTCAGGGAAAAAAACAACTGGCAGTGAGCGTTCTCGGGGGAAGCAAACAGATCGATCTGGGCCTCCCCGAATCGCGCCCATATCAGCTGAACAGACTCGGGGTGGAGTCTCCATTCTCCAGGGCGTAACAGCTGTCGTGAGAGCGCATCGGCTGCACGATTGAGCGTGCCTGGGACGTGAATGGCGCGCAGCGATTTCAGCCGCGGGTGACTCCAGAGGAGCAGACGGCGGGCGAGCTGAGACATGCGGCGAGAGCGCATACCCCCCATGCGGTTGATATACGCCGCCGCCGCCATACTGTCCGTCCTGACCAGCACGTGTTGCCGCTCCAGCACCGGTAAAAAGCGGTGGAGAGCGAGGAACACTGCCAACAGCTCTAGGCGATTGATATGCCAATGCAGCTGGGCACCCTTCCAGAGGCCCGCAGCCGCATGCCCGCGACACACGGCCCCCCAACCCGTGTTGGAAGCGTCTGTTGAAACAACAACATGGCTGGACGCCTGTCCTAGAGGCACACCGGCCTGTAGGAACGAGGGGTCGTTCCAAGGGCTGAGGGCGCGGCGACACAGCGCAGTAACCGAGACCCGGTGTGTGCCCGCGTGCCATGCGCGTCTGGGGACCCGATCGTGAAGCCAGTGCTGAAGTGGTCTCATATGGAGCAACCCGAGCGGCGTGACGGCGGCTGCGGATGCCATATGCCCCAGGAGCCTCTGAAAGAACTTCAGTGGGACCACTAGTTTGCTGTCGAGCTCCCTCAGACAGTTCAGCAACAGGCGAGCGCGTTCCTCGGAGAGGTGCGCTACCATGGTGATCGAGTCCAGCTCCATCCCGAGAAAAGAAATCCTCTGCACGGGGGCGAGTTTGCTCTTTTCTCGGTTGACCTGAAGCCCCAGTAGGCGGAGATGCCGAAGCACCTTGTCCCTGTGCATAATCAATTGCTCCCGCGAGTGGGCTAAAATCAGCCAGTCGTCGAGATAATTGAGTATGCGAATGCCCGCGAGCCGAAGGGGCGCTAGGGCACCCTCCGCGAGTTTGGTGAAGACCCGCGGAGACAGAGAGAGCCCGAAGGGGAGGACCTTGTACTGCCACGCTCGACCCTCGAACGCAAACCGCAGAAATTGGCGGTGGCGTGGAAGAATGGAGACATGGAAATACGCGTCCTTCAGGTCTATGGCTGCAAACCAATCCCGAGGACGAACGCATTGGAGAATGCGCCTCTGCGTGAGCATTCTGAACGGCAGCTTGTGCAGACAGCGGTTCAAAACGCGCAGATCTAAGATTGGCCGTGACCCACCGCTCTTTTTGGGTACGATGAAGTATGGGCTGTAAAACCCACTCTCCATCTCGGCTGGAGGAACCGGCTCGATTGCACCCTTCGCCAGGAGGGCAGCAATCTCCTCTCGCAAGACAGGGGCGGACAGGGGGTTGACCCTGGAGAAATACACGCCCGTAAACTTGGGGGGCCGTTTCGCGAACTGAATCGCGTAACCGAGTCTGATTGTGCGTATGAGCCACCGCGAGGGGCTGGCCCGCGCTAACCAGGCAGGCAGAGCCCTCGCTAATGGAGTCATCGCTACAATCGCTGACGTACCAGCGGTGGGGCAGCGCGGAGTGGGTGTGCTGATCCGGGAAGCACGAGGGTCCCGCGGAAGAGCTGGAGGAGAGCGATTCGCTCTGGCTCCGCACCCTGACTCCGGAGAGGGGGCTGGAGGGCTGAGGAAAGGGAGACCGTCCCCCCAGCGCTCGTGAGCCACTGGCGAAGCACGTAGAGTCTGCGAGCCGGAAGGCAGCGCGTCCCGGACTGGCAGAACTCGTGCAGTCACATCCGGGGAAGGGAAAAAGTGCTCTTTTACTGATGTTTTGGTGGCACTGAAAAGTACCGTTGTTATCGGGGCCCCGCCCTCCAGCGGGGAAAGAGCAAGTTTCCTCTTCTCCGGATGGCCTGTCTCAGGGACGCTTCGCGGTCCGTTTACCGGACTTAACGGCGCCCTGGGCAGGAGGGGCTGCCTGCTTTCGAGGTGAACGCCGCGCCCGCTTGGCCGGAGGCGCAGGCGGGGGCGGGGCAGCACTCGTTGGCGGGCGCCCTCGGCGAGGAACAGTGGAGGTGGATGGCTCGGCGGGCGGAGCGGGCTTACGGCCACGCCGATAGATGACATTGCCCATCGCATCCGACTGCTCTTTCACCGCCTTGAATTCCTGGGTGAATTCACCGACGGTGTCGCCGAACAGGCCAGCCTGGGATATGGGCGAGTCAAGAAAGCGAACTTTGTCAACGTCGCGCATATCGGCCAGGTTTAGCCAGAGGTGGCGTTCCTGAACCACAAGTGTGGACATCGTCCTCCCCAGCGTACACGCGGCGGACTTAGTAGTCCGAAGAGCATAGTCGGTCGCGGTGCGCAGCTCATGTAATAAGCTTGGGTTGGACCCGCCCTCGTGCAGCTCGGCCAGCGCCTGCGCTTGGTAGCGCTGGTAGGTGGCCATCGCGTGCAAAGCAGAAGCAGCCTGGCCCGCAGCCTTATAAGCTCTGGCTCCGAGGGAGGCAGACAACCTACAGGCTTTGGACGGGAGGCGGGGCAAACCCCGCCACGTAGAGGCGCCGCGCGGACAAAGATTGACCGCGATAGCGCGCTCCACTGACGGGATCGCCTCATACCCCCTGGCAGCTCCGCCGTCAAGGGCGGTGAGGGCGGAGGCACTCGCAGCACGGGCAGAGAAAGGTGCCCTCCAGGACTGCGTGAGCCTACTGTGCACTTCCGGGAAGAAGGGGACGAGAGGCTTCGAAGGCTTCGCCTTCTGGTCCTCTACGTAGCACCCATCTAGTCGGTCCGGCCGCGGAGCTGGGGGATAAACCATCTCCAACCCCACGGCCGAAGCAGCCCGGGAAAGCACGGCTAACATGTCCGCTTCAGGATCCGATTTGACAGCGCTCACCTGCCCGGAGGGGGCGAGCGGGTCCGGATCTTCGTCGGACAGTGAAAGCCCACCCTCCGATGCCGCGGAGGACATCTGATCTCCGGTGTCAGCGAGTGTGAGAGCTACCATCTGGTTAGACGGATCACTCTCACCACCCGAAGCTTGGATGGAGCGCCGTGAGGAGCGAGAGGTCCGCGAGCCCGTGGGCGGCGGATTAGCTCCCGCTGAAACCCTCAGATCTGCCCGAGCGCCCGCTGCTTTTTTAGAACAGGAGGCAACTGGGGTGGCTCGCTCTCTTGCGAAAGTTAGCCGCGATCTTAGCTGTGCAACGGTCATGGCATCGCAATGACGACATGAACCGCCCGCGAGCACCGCATTAACATGCTGGACCCCCAAACATGCAATGCAGTGATCGTGTCCATCATCCGGAGACAGGAAACCCCCGCATCCAGAAACGCACAGTCGGAGCGCCATCCTGAAAAGGACGTGCTGCACGACTGTGTTGCTCTTTTAGGAAAGTTGCAACTATACGCACCGCTCTGGAGGACCGGACCCAAAGAACCGCAGGCAAGGGAGTAACCCAGCTCGACCGTCTGCCACCGCGAAGACCCACTCTGGACCGGGAGACACACTCGTTCGCTCTGAAGTGCTGATCAGCAAGAGGAACCCTCATCGACTCACTCAGAAAGGATCTGAAGCGAAAAGGATGGCGTCTGCTGGCTTCAGGTGTGCTTATATGCTGAGATAATTGCAGATGTCGCACACCTGCGCAAGCTTACGCTGCCAATTAATTTCATTCATTGGCCCGTTCAATACTCTCCAGATAAGCGGCTTCTGATCCGAATCCTCCCATTCATGGCACTGAAGTTCCCCAACCGAAGGGGAACAAAGGGTACCATTTGTTTTCATTTATTTCTTCCTATTTTAATTATATATTGTAATTATTTATTTGATAATTAATACTATTTTATTGCAACGCCAAAGTAGGCCTGTCTTATTATTTTTTTTATTATTAAATTTGCTGTTATTGTAGGCTAGATGGCAGGCTTTAAATATTTTAAATAACATTTACTCATAACCTTACTAATTCGAGAGCCGAACCTAAAAAAGTTTAAGTGCAATAAGCCTGTACAATAAAGGGAGCCGCAATGCATATTTCTAGCGCATTCTTTCACTCAACAATTATTGCTGGAATAATTAAATAAATTTCAAATTAACCAATTAAACACATTATAGTTGATAAAAAAATTGTGTCTAGTAGTTCCGACAAACAGATGAGCTAGTTACATGTGCATTGCGCTAATAATTTGACATTTGTTCTTCTTGAGAAAGTGCTACAGCGGGCCCTGCTATTTTACATATAAGGTTAGTGATAAGTATTTTAAATTAGTATTGCACATTATTCATTCATTTTCTTGTCGGCTTGGTCCCTTTATTAATCTGGGGTCGCCACAGCGGAATGAACCGCCAACTTATTTAGCAAGTTTTTATGCAGCGGATGCCCTTCCAGCCACAACCTATCTCTGGGAAACCTCCACACATACACACACACTTATACAGTATGGACAATTTAGCCTACCCAATTCACCTGTACCGCATGTCTTTGGACTGTGAGGAAAACCGGAGCACCAGGAGGAAACCCACGCGAACGCACTACACTACTGAATTAGACACACAATCTCAAAAAAAAACTTGATGCTTATTTACATTATCTAAAGTCATTTCTTACGAGGTAGGATCTGTTGTTGTATTATATATTTTCGTTTTAATATGCAAATAATTTTCTTTAATTTGTAATACGTCCCTCATTGCATAAAATAACCAGCCTTTGTATTCAATATGTTTGTAAATTGTCCATCCAGTTTGACGCAAGCTAAACAACATTTTGGCCTGTTTTGCTTATTAAATGAGTGATTTTCACGGAGAAACAAATCATCCATCCACACAGTTTTGTATAGGACCTGTGTGAACAAAAATGTACACTTCATCATAGCCTATAGGAAAATGTATCTGTTTAGAACCAATTTTGTGTTGTATAGTTAAAAATATAAAAAATACAATAAAAATAAAAAGAAGGAATAACATTTGAAGTGCAATGCTTCAAAGATCCAATACGCTGCATGCAGAGCCAAAACAAAAACTGGTTTGTTTGTTTAATAAAATAATAATATGAAATTAAAGTGAAATAGTTCCATAACCTGTATTATAACTGTAGTCACCCTAGATGACAAATCATCCGTTGCGCCGGTCAGTTTTACCTTTAATCAAGAATGTGCCAGAACCAAATGAGAATATTTACAGATTACCTCGGAATGAGACCTCGGTCTGTGAAGGATGCAGAACACAGAAACTCGCTGAGAATGGAGATGCATGTTAGATGTTTTATATCCCTTTAGATATTGTAAATAAACAACTAGTTTTTATAGAGATTGTGTCATGTCTTTTCTTTGACGCACGCGGTGAACAGCCTGTAGCCTAAATAATAGTTTAGATTTTATAACATATAATGTTCCATTACTTTAAATGTATAATGTTTTTTAATATTTATGGATTATATAAAATATATAGTTTATATAAATGCGCTCTGATCATTCAAGGATCATAATGCGTAGCATATTCTTCTTATTCTTCATTAGGCTTGATCCGTAAATTGTGTATTTTATAAACTGATCGTTTATAAGGACTAAGCTATTAATAACTGTAATTCCTCGAATGGAAAAGTCTTGATTAAAGAAAAAGAGAACTTAATTCGACATATGCATATAGTGCGCTTCGCGCGCTTTACCGAATTACCTTTTTTATTTTTTATGCATTATAAATGCATCTGGCAGCACCGAAAAGAGCAAATGCCAAGTTATTAGCGCAGCGCACAGACAGCTAGCTCGTCTAGTCTGAACCAGGGGTTTTCAAACTATTCATTGCACACCGATCCCATTGCATTTTATTTAGGATAAACCACTTATTTAAAATTAATTAATTAAAAGGTGCGTACTCTCCAATACACCACTGTAATGTCATAATATTTAATAATTATAATTAAGATAGACACCTGACCTCCATTTAATAAACAATTTATTTGCCATCCTCTGTTAATTTGAAGTTTAAAGTTTAAATCATTTATGTTAAACTTAAACTATTTAAAAACTTAAAAAGACTTAAATTTAGTCATTTAAGACATTTTAGGTCATGAGTTTACATACATTGACCGTTGCATTTAGTAGGCCTATTCTGGTCTAAATAAGCTTTTTGCATCTTAGGTGTTTACACACACAAATTAAGCAGTTTATACGTACATTTAATGTTACTTTGAAATTACTTTTGATGCAATAAATAATCCTAAATAGTTGAAAGTGTTAACATATTCTTGAAATGTAGTTATTTTATAACTATGAAATTTATTACTAAACAAAATGAATCATTATGAATTTGCCAAGAAATAATCCACTTTACCACCGTAAAGCAATGCCCCACACTCACTAGAACGGTAGAACCTGGACTGTATGATATGTTCTGTATGTAAAATAGAGAAAATAAGCAAGATGCGCAGTCTCATGCAGCCTTAGTGAAATATAGCGCGTCACAGCAATGAACTAAAAATAAAAACACCCTTGAAATGCTGGCGATCTTAATTTTTTCAGCCTACACTGACTGAGAATAATGTTGCACTATTTTATTAACAAATAATTAGAATGTTTTTTTTTCCTTCAACACATTCATCATTACTTTTGCCTGTGCAAGTTTTTTGCGCGCGCTTGAGCGCGAAGGCATCTATTTTCAGGTGCAAGATGCCACTTTGGGTGGCACCAGCACACTCTGCCACACCTGTGGCTATGTTCCTGCTACAATAATAATAACAACAACAACGACAAAATAATAACAAAAAATAATAATAATAAGACAGGCCTACTTTGACGTTGCAATAAAAAAGTATTAATTATCAAATAAATATTTACAATAGGCTAAAGGCATATATTTAATTAAAATAGGAGAAAATCCAATAGAAACAAATGGTACCATTTATTATAGCCCCATGCAGGGTCCATTGTGTTCTTACAACCATTAAATAACTAAGTAAATAATAATAATAACAATACTAATAATAATAGGCCTAATAATAATAATAATAATAATAATAATAATAATATTAAATAGGGATGTAACGGTATTGTAAATACCGTCATACCGCAATATTAATTTTTTTCGATATTACCGAAGTCGCATGACTCGGTAAAACTATAGGTCTTCTGAGAAAATTTGCTCAGGCGAATGAAGCGAACGGGGGGTAGCTGAAACTTCATTTCCCATCAGCCCCGGCGTGGCCATAATCCTTTGCGGTCTGTTGTCGCTACAGATCCAGTAATGCGGAAATGGAGTGTGCTGCTAGTAGCGGAGATGAAAAAAAGATGGAAATGATCGAACCTAAAGCGGGTGTTGTCGCCGCGCGCGTGCTGAATAGCGGTGCTGTCTCGCGCGTTCTGATCAGCTGTGTTGTCGCGCGTATTGTAAAGCGCCGAGGGGGGGTTGAGCGCGCATACTCAAGAGAGGTGTTATCGCGCGCCTACTGAAGGGCTGGACTGGACGGAGGTTGTGTCGCGTCGCGGGGGCACTTTTGATCGTTTTGGAAGGGCATTTTCTATCCAAGACTAAAAAGGGCATGTGCACTGCACAGGTTGAGCCCTATGTGTGCACGTGCCTGCAAGTTGGGGAATACGACTAATAACAGTCATGGGGACTGCAGAAACACAGCACACTGTTCAGATTGATGCAGACATTGACTTGTACCGCAAAGAGACCTCTATCTTACTCATGGTTTGTCTTCTCAAGTGGGGGAAAGACAATGCACAACGTTACCCACTGCTGTCAACATGGGCCAAGTCATATCTCTATGTCCCAGAATCCTCAGTCCCAAATGAGAGTGGTTTTTTCTGTTGCAGGGGACATTGTAAATACCCAGAGATACCAGCTTTTACCAGATTATAGTTATATGATAATTTTCCTTTAAACCCATCTCTATCTAAGTGAGTGATTAAATGTTAAATGTGATGAGTTTTTAACAATACTAAATTGAAACTTTATTTTTTTTTACATGGTTTAATAATTTTTTGTTATTAAAATTGAAGTTCCTGTTTCAAAGCTAACAGATAGATGGCTAATTTGTATGTCATTGACACTTTTGGCACTTTTTTGGAGTATTTTCAAAAGTTTTTTTTTTCCTGTAAATGATTCAATAAATACCGTACCGTGACATTCATACCGAGGTATTACCGTACCGTGAAATTCTGATACCGTTACATCCCTAATATTAAATTATTATTTTATACAGAGTAGGCTATTATTTAGGCCTACAATAGCTCTGAAACAATCATGTAAACCAGGTGCTGCTCGGAAATGGCTATCTTTGCTCTGCATCAGGTGCACAGCAGCAAGAAGCTTGGCAGTGAAATATGACCTTATTTTAATGACAAATG
This sequence comes from Danio rerio, assembly GCF_052040795.2. Classification (NCBI taxonomy): domain Eukaryota; kingdom Metazoa; phylum Chordata; class Actinopteri; order Cypriniformes; family Danionidae; genus Danio; species Danio rerio. Next base: position 25,486,499 of record NC_141044.1, read on the forward strand.
TCTAAGAATACTGCTGATTTACGTTTTTATTTAATTTATACATACGTAATGAATGTAAGCCTGCTAACTGTGTGTGGTTCAAATGATAGAATATGTAAACTTTGTTTATATATATAATTAAATAATAATAATTAAAAGCCTACGTGTAAGGCTTTTATTTTGAGGTTGACGTCACGAGCGCAGATTTGGTTAACCAATTAGAGGAAAGTGGGCGTTTCAGCACCGCCTACATGTGTAAAATGAATTTTAAAGTCGTTTATCCGTTTTCCTACCCTAAACCAAAAAAAAACGAAAATCCAGCCAAAATCTCGTTTTTTCGTTTTCTCGTGAGCAAAAGAAAAACGGAAAAACGGCCGTTTTCTCCATTTCCTTTATTCCGTTTGAAAATGGAAAACAAATGAACAAAACGTACACGGACCGTACACGGACCATATTTTGACTCATTATTTCGTTTTGGTTTTGTGTTTGTTTTAATATTTCGTTTTAAGTTAATAAGCAGAATAACAGATGAGTTTCCGTTTTTTCTGCCTACAGAATAAACAGAAAAACGAAATATTCATCGTTTTTCTGATGTTTCGTTTTCCGTAATAAAAGGAATAATCAAATGAACGGATGATACACGGACCCAGGAGGTCATTGTAGTGTTTGCGAGATATTAGATACAGTGAGTTTATCTTGAGTGAGTTTTTGACCATACGCCAAGTTATCTGAAAAACCATAACTTTAACTTATTGTAACTGCATTAATGAATTCTCTATTTCAGCACAACACTGAGATGAAGGCGAAGTCACCATGAAAAGTTAAACGTTTACCGTTAAGGTAAGCTCTGGTCTTCACATAGTCATTATGACTAAGCTATCATTATGGTAAAATTTTTCAACTGTAAGTTAGTTATTTAAACTAAACTCATAATGAAATGAGTCTTAACTGTTTTATTAAATGGAGCTGAAAATTAAATGCAGTTGAATTATTTTAAGCTAAAGTTAATATTAACAAAATACATATTAATTGTCTAATTCTCAATAATGTTAATGAGCTTGATGTATAGTGTGTCATTAATTGTACATTTAATTTTTGGTGTTCAGGTGTACCTGAGGTGAGTGTACGTTCTGAGTACACAGATATAAGCCAAAGTCATTATCACTATATATATATATATATATATATATATATATATATATATATATATATATATATATATATATATATATACACACACATCCATCCTATTCTAAGAGAAATTGATGGGGTCAGGGAATGATTTGTGTACAAATGTATTTTAACCCCATACAGATTGGTATGGTTGTACCATAGATTTAGATTAATTAATGTTAAGTCTTATTTTACTCTTATTATATTTATCTGTTTTTCAGCTACAGTAATTGATGTTGAAAAACTGATGCTACCAATCACTCCTCACTTGATTATTCAAGGTAATGTTGATGTCTTCCTCATTTTGATTAGATTTTTAAATGTCAAGTTGTTCACAGATTTGTTGTGAGGAGTTTCATGTAAAACCTCTTTTTCTTCTTCCAGCAGTTCCTAAGATAAAAAATCTGGTGTTAAAACAGCCACGGCTATGCTATTTGCCTACCAAGTGCTGAGTAAATATTAGACAAACATTTTTTTCTATAACTGTTGTCTTTGTGTTTATTAGCAATTTTACTGGGCATATGTGTTTTTTTTTAAACAGCATGGAAACTGTAAGTTTAGTTCAATATGTTATTTTATGCTATTCATTTTTGTCTTAACATGGATTGCATGTTGAAGCTATTGTTTCATAGTGGGAAAATGTAAAAGAGAATCACTGAATACAATGGCATAATGATTCTGCTTGTTCACAGAAGGTACTTGATTTAGTTTTCCTCAAGCGACACATCAGTTTTTATGACTATTGCTTGACACTTGAATTGAAGTGACAGTTTACCCAAAAATGAAAATAATAGCATCTTTGGCATCCTCCACTTGTTTCAAAATAGTTATATATTTATTTTGTTCCGTTGAACACAAACTCATATTTTTTAAAGAAATTTGGTTTAAATATGGATGTCAATAGTTACTGGTTACTAACATTCTTCAAAATATCTGCTTTAGTGTTTAACAGAAATTCAAACTAGTTTAAAACACGTGGAGTAAATAGTGGCAAAATAGTAAACTATTCCTTTAAATATTTTATTCTGAGACTTTTATTTATATGTGTCTTGTCTTTCGTCATATTGTCCTTCTAGCCCAGATTGTGATGGACCTGGAATGCGACACCAGTTACTCTTAAGACAAGAACCGAATAAAGCACAGATGTGGAGGGATTTGCAGCCAAACTAACTGGAGGGAAGGAACCTTTAGGTAAAAACACCTGCTTTATTTAGATCTGAAGTATTTTATTTGACATAGAGATTTATTGTTTTAATTCTAATTTAAAGCAAACAAGGTTGAGCACCCCTGGTCTAAAAGCTCAAAAATGCTGTTTCCGTGATAAGGTTAAATGTAGTTCAGAAATAGATTCATTAGGATCAATGCTTAAATTAAACATTTTCTTCTCTCTGTAGACCAAACATGTTTACCATCCCTCACATTTTAATAAATTGTTTCTGTTTTTGTTTCTTACAGTGTGGGTGAACATACTACCTGGATGTCCAACAAAGGCTGCACCAGAGCTCATTTGATAGCACATATTCTGTCCTGTCTACATCTCTGATGACCTGGAAGTGCTTCGACATCAGTGAGTAATACATCTTTATATTGTCATGCATACAGGATTTCTGTAAGCTTAGCTTTAATGTTAGTTTGTAATCAGCATTGACTGTTTTAAAAAATTAAGTATTTAAATTATTCTAAACGTTTTACTGATGCTGTGCACAGTAACGTTATGATGATTTAGTTTGAGGAAATGTCACTGGAGAGGTGTTCGTATAAAAAATAAATAAATAAATAAATAGTATGAAATGACTCGATAAAATGTTTATTTGTCTCGCTGACATGCCATCACTGCTGCATATTGAAATACAGTAATATGAATTGACAGCAGAATATTACCACAAACATTTCATGAAGTAGGCTAGACTGCTCTTTAGTTCTCTACTCAACTTTAACACATTTCCTCGTGTCGCTGAGCCTCTCTGCAGATTTTGCCAAAAATGAATGCTTAGTGATTACTTTGTTTTATGCAGACCATATATCAGTAACTTAACATTAGCATTATTTTTTTTTAAATCACCCACAGCTTTCATGTTCTCTAACGCAATCTTGTCTGTAAGTTAGAAGTGGATTCATACGTGTTAAAAGCCTAAAAGTATTTCATTAACATTAGTCACGTTAAATTAGATCATTTTATTTATTTAATTTTAAATATGTAGCCTTTTAAAGTCAGAATGAACTGTGTTCACCCCTCTTAAATCCGTGGAAGCACTAGTAGTGTGATCATGGAATCAGATATTCGAGCTATACAGAGTCGGACATTAAGTTAAGATGAGACTTTATTTTTTACACACCTGTGTGGACACCTGACTAGCGATCTTCAAGAACAATGCCCACTGATCTTTTCCCCATTAACGTTAGTGTAATTGTGAATTGACAACAAACTGTATTTCACCAACAAAAACAATTAAAAAACTGTTTTATATAACTGATATATATATATAAACAGCAGTGCAGTGTTTCGTTTCTGAATGAATTAAATGGTTTGAGGGATGATTAGTTTTTACTTCAGTGATTGATTTTGCTTGTCATTTTTGCAGGATCATCATCATGTTGCTGCCCTTTTTCACTGTCCCTTTCCACATCATTTGGCCTTCATCATTTCCTGTCTTGTAGCAGTATTCTCACCTTTTTTAAAATTGTAATAATTTTTGATGCATTAATTGTTGACTGGTTTTAATGATCAATTGTTTATTAGTGTTCTGTTGCTCTGTTATATTGAATTATTGCTACTGTTTTAGCATGGTTTACACAATAAACCTTTATTGTGAAGTTAAAGTTTCAGTTTCTTTATTTTTCTTGTACGTCTTGAACAGTTAAAATAACACTTGTGCAATTTTTGAAATTTTTTTACCCGTTATAAAGTAGCACTATTAAATAAAATAAAATAACATTTGATAACTGTAAAATACTATACAGTAATAATGAAAGTAACATTAAAATACCGTAGTTCTTCATGGTAAAAATGTACAATAAAATACTGTTTTCAGTTTTGCAGTATGTGCACCACTACTGTAATTAGTGTTACAGTAAAAATGAACAACAGTAAAATGATGTATTACATTTTACAGTAAATGTAATACTAATGTAATTAGTATTACAGTAATGTTACTGTTTTATGAAATACAGCAGCTACTGGATAATTGTTGCCAGTAACTTACTGTTAATTTAACAAGAAATCGTTTACAGTGTACATTTTGTATATACATACACACACACACACACACACACACACACACACACACACACACACACACACACACACTCACACACTCACACACTCACACACTCAACAACTGGACTGATTTAAGTCATACAGCGATGAGCTCCATATAAGCACCCGGTGAACACAGAAGTGCTTCAGTGTCTAAAGAGCACATTCTGTTCTTCACTTCAAACTGCACAACTGCCGAGAGTCACTGAAATGCTCTCTCTTATTCTTCCACTTCAACTTTAAGTGTTGCTTTAGACTCTCGAAGCGAGGTTTCTGCAACCACTGAGGTAAAATCCAGGATTCGTCCTCATTCTGAAGCTACCCAGCAGCTCTCGTCATGAGATCATGGCCTATTCTCCTGTTCACATGCAGATTCAGAAACCATGGTCTTTGGTGATTAAATTAATGCAAATCAGTGCCACTGGCACATTGAGATAATAATAATAATAATAATAATAATAATAATAATAATAATAATAATAATAATGAAAACATACAGGCAAAACAATATGAATGTGCGTGGCTTTTAATGATAAACTGTGGGCTTCTGAAGCAGAAAGATCAGTCTGTGCGAGAAACAAAGTATTATTTACAACATTATTACCCTTTACAGCCTCTGTAAACAATCAAAACAACAATCTGGAATGCAAGCTTGGTTTACAGTCCTTTAGTGTAAAAATAGCACACCTTTATGTTGAAATTTGTCAAAAACCTTTTAAAGTACACTGCTTTGATACCAATCTGGTTTTCTGGAAGAAAGCAAGTCCAGTTATACATGGATGTGGGCAGAAAAGCTCCATCAGCATTTAAAAGAAGAGCACTTTCCTCAAGCTCGGGTTAATTCCTCACTCGCTTCCAGAATTAGTCTTTTCAGCACATTCTTCAGCACATTCGCTGCTCCTCCAGTCCCACTCGCACAAAGCCTAATTAACTTCATAAAGTTTGAATTTCAGAGCTGGAAATGAATGAGAGATCATGTGATGGCGCAGCAGCCGAATGAAAGGCTATGAGGAGGCTTAATCACATTCGCATTATCTGGTGCTTTGTGCAAGATCATATTTGATTCCTAGATATGCAAACTTATGATGAATTCGGTGCTTGAAAGGAATCAGCATTACAGGGAAACCATAATGGACCAAACTAATACAATGTGATACTGTCATTATGATGGCGAGTTCCTATTTATTGAAAGAGAACAATTTGGGGGAATCTTGCAAACGCTGTCGGATCACATCTCAGAAAAAAAACAAAACAAATACATTATGCTGCCTGCCTTTGACTATCCACCTGTTCAGGACCATGACTCTGGCTTGCATGTGTACATATGTTTGTTCCTGTTTTGATCGTTGCTTGCCTGACCTTTCTTGAATAAACATTGCATAAGGATCCTCAACTCATTGCCAGCGTCCCTTCACATTCCAGTATAATAGTGCTTTTCTTGATATATGTAGTTCTTGTTTTTCCAAAAACTCAATCTAATTAGAGCCAGGGTTATTACAGTCAAATAAAACAAAACATAAACCACTAAATATTTAAAATGCTACTTGCTAAAATGCTTTAGGATAAAAATGATGTGTAAAAATATATATATTTAAATTGTTTTAAAATGAATTATTTTTTTTATTTTTCATTATTATTATTATGTTACTATTTTAACTTTTCGTGAGTCATCAATAAAATCTTTTCCCTTTCTGTTATTATCTGCAAATATTTAACTTGCTTTTATCTCTATGAATTCTGAAAACCCTTTTCAATTGTTTTTCATGGCATTTTGTGGAGCCTATGCCTACCACATTTGCACAAAAGACATCATGCGAGGCACTGTGCCAAGAACACAATTCTTCTTTTTTTCCTCACCTCACAAATGCATTTCTGAGCATAAAAGTGCCCAACGGTTGCCCTCTCAGTCTCTCTAATCTAAGTGTGATGGCACTGGCCCTGAACTGCCCTAAATTGCTCCAGTCATTTCCACCTGGGGATCCCAAGCAGGACAGTCTCCCAAACAACATCATCTGTCCCAACAGAACTAACTAAATAAATAAATAAAAATAAAACGTGACCATAAATCTCTCTCTTTATCTCTACAGCAGTGAATGACAGAGGTGTAATAGAAGAACACAGCTGCTACATGTTAGCGGCGTATCTGTGACGGCCTCTAATGTCGTCATTAGCCCTGTACTTCATCTGCGCATCTAATGAGCCACTTAGCGAGGGGAAGAAACGCGATGGGAAGAACAGAGACAGCAAGAAAAGTGAGGTCAATGAACTCGCAGACGAAGTGAGCAATGATGTGACATCAAACACGAGACGACATACGGCCTCATTAGAGACTCCTCATAAACCGCCGCACACTTTCAGGTGCTTCATTGGCAAGTCAACCTTGATCGTGTTAAAGGGGTCATGACATCTGAAATCAAAGTTGCTTAGATCTTGTGATATATAAAGGTCTTTGTTTTATTAAAACATCCTGCAAGTTTCACGTCCTCATTATAAACCTCCTCGTTACAAACAAAACATTTATTCAATCAAGCTATAGAATGATGTGGTTGGCCAGTGAGGTGGTGTAGAACATAGACCTACAAAGCATGGATTTCAACCATTGGCATTCAGAAAGAATTAGAGCAGTATATAATAACTACAGCTATTGACAAAAACCATAGACAAGCATTGTTTTTTATTCTCTACATACACTTGAGTCTGTTGACAAACTGGACGAAATAAAGTGCAAGAGAAGTTTCGCTTTGATGCGTCCACTTTTAACAGCTCGTTTGTGTCTTTGTACTGACTTCGGGAGGATTTCAGTGTCAGAAATAAGTGGACGGTTTATTTTTAAAGGTGTCACGGATTATTTTGGAGGGTTACATGCTTTTTTTCAGAGCATTTGACTGCAGATTGTTTTGTATTCGAGGCGCAGAGTAGTGGTGAGACAAACAGTCAGCTGGACTGGATCTGACAGCAGCTGTGTTAAATATGTAAGTTATTATTTTCATAATGCTTTGTCTGTGAGATGTGTTTTTATATGGATGTTGCAGTCAAAACGCTTACTGCAATACAACACTTTGCAATAGAAAGAGGAATTGATGCTGTTTTCTATGCAATGTTAGCCAATCAGAAAGTTGTGATCAATGTCAGTTTTGCTCCAAGAAGATATATGGTCCGTTTATACATCACATCTTATGAAAACTTCAGTTCCTTAATTTCAAATGTGGGAAGCTCATAAACAACAATAAAGGAAAAAAGCAGATCCTGCTCTTATATGTGGATTTTTTGTCACAAGACGACGACCAGCTTAGTTTAAGCTTAAGGTCTATTTAGGACGCCATGTGCGGCTGTGTGTTTAAAAATGGTGTTTGCTGTGTTGTTGTTCCTTTATCTTGCTGCATGCACTGGTGGTGATTCTCTGTAAACCAATAGCATTAAGCAGAGAGTTTAGTTCCACTCCTTTGCTACTGCACTGTTGTGCTGTCACGGTTGCAGGTTTGTGCGCTCTCCCGGAGTGTCTGTTTGATCATGTGGGTTTGTTTTGTTTTTGTTGTCCACGTGTATTTGTTTGGATCACGTGTTATGACGGCACTCAGCTAGCTTGATTAGTTCTCCAGCTGAGGCTCATATTCGTGCCTATATATGGGCGACGTTTTCTGTGTGTCCTTGTCAGTTCGTTACGTGTACTTATGTGTGCTATCTGTCTGTGCTCAGGACCGTGAGGAGTTTCTACTGGACCCTGTTTCCTGCCTTAACCTGTCCTGTTTCTCCTAGCCCTAGCACCACACTCTTTCTTTGTGTTTGTTTTGACTGTTTCAATAAATAATTTTTGTTCACTCGCACTTGGATCTATCAGAACATTTCTTTGACTGTGACATGTGCTAGGTACCATTAAAAAAGGGAGCCAAAAAAGTGTAATGGTACGGTGCCAAAGTGGTACTTTCAAATTGGATTTTTGCTTAACTTTAACCTTTTATTGAAGTTTAATCTCCCACCAGTGAGTACAATAAACTGCCAGCTGTGATCTCAGAGATTTGCATACTGAGTTGTGATTGGTCTACATCACAGTTTTAATTCATGCTGTTTAGTTTTCAAATTAAAATAATTTAAATATCCTTTTTTAAACATGCAGCAGGTTCCTCCCCAATGATGGGAAATCTTATGTTTTTCTCAATATTACAAAATTTTACTACACACTTTTATAACTGAATCTTGCTTTGATCTTCGGAAAGGTTTTAATTCAAGATTTGGGCATGGTTTTGAGACATTGTAACATTATGTATTATTAATTTGTGACTGGAGAATTCTTTTTTTTTTTTTTTTTTTTTAAAAGGTGCCATATGGTGTCTACTTTTGCCATAGCACCCAAACAAAATCTCACTTTTGTTAAACCAAATTCAAATTTGGAAGATAACAATAGCAACGATTTGCCCTAAAAATCTGTTGATGGAAACGCCAATATGCGCATAAATTACTGGGTTGTGGCTTATTTGCTGCGCAAAACATATGCCGGAATAGTTGGCAGTTCATTTCGCTCTGACGACTCTTGATAAAATAAAGGACTAAGCCAAGGGAAAATGAATGAATGGTGCTTTATTGGTACATAGCAAATTCTCTAGTGTTAGAATTTGTTAAATAAACACTGTCAGTGTGAGGCAGTGTGTAAAGTGTTAATTAATGATTAACACTTTTGCTGTTAACAAGCAGAATCACTAAAGAGAAACACAAAACTGAGTGAGAAAAAAATATGTATCATTTTGGGTGAACCACTTTAAAATGCCCTAAAATCAGGCCTTTTCACCAAGGATGAGGGTTCATTTTTGTTTCCGTATACATATTTGTTTTGAGTGTGAAAATTTGGTATATTATTTTAAGTGAATCTCAATGAACATATTAAAAGAATCACAAAAAACCTTTGAAAAATGCTGACGCTTGAGCTACTTTTGTGAGAGTTTGTTAGGCGTCTCAATGTCAGTCTGAATGCTATCATGAAGTTTCAGACATCTCGAGCCATAGCTGAAATCTGCTGGCTGCAAAATGCCTGTTTATTATCGGGGTGCGACTGCAGTGTGCCAATTCTGACTTGATTTGATCATTTGCCAAGTGTGCAATCGAAAAAAGTGAAGAAAGAGAGAAAAATCAGCCAACAGGTTCTAATATTCATAAATATTTTGACAGTGCTCGCGAGGCGCTCTCATCCGTTATTTTCCTGCTTTCTTTAACTTGCTGCAAAGAGCTCTTCAAATTGAATTTTGTAGATAACTTCAGCCTTAGATGTGCTTTCATTTTTATGTATTTTTCATAAACTTTAATCTTTTATTAAAGTTTAATCTCCTACTGGCGAATAAATTAAAGGTGCTGTAAGTAAGTTGACTCTTCTAAAGCATAAAAATACCATAAAATACCATAATATGTTTGCAGAGTTAAGAATCATGCTAAGTGAGCATACCTGTTTATCTGAAAAACAATGCTAAAGTCAGTTATTCTGCTTTGAAAATGTGAGTTACATGTCAGAACGGCAGTCTTTGTTTTTTATTTATTATATTATATTTCAGCACCCCCAGTTGCCTTCATGGAAAACAGCGTATTTGATTCATTCAGTCAGAAAGACTCTCAAAGCATGTGCCCGCAACCAAAAATGCAACCTCCAGTGGCCAGTAGCAGCCTCCAAAATTAGACGCTAATTCAGAGTTCCACATAAGTTGTTATTAATAAGCAAATTATAATGTCATTACAAATGTAAACATTAAGTGAGCAGGATACATTGTAACCTCATGTCCTAACAACACTCTACGTGAGGAGATTTGCAGTGATAAGCAATTTGGCTGTTTGCACCAGACGAAACACGACAGAATAGTGCACTCACTGCACTCCAACAAAATGGCAAGGTTTATAATTTAATTAATATTCAATATATATTAAACCACTTTAACATTATTATATGCACATGCTGAATGACTGATATTTCTTGGCTTGCGGTGAGTCCAAGTTCTGAAGTTTGTTTTATTTAAAGATCTGAGGTGAACTATCTGCTGCTGCTTTCAGTATATGGCAACAAATGTTATGTAAAATGCCATTCAAACTCACATTTTTAGCATTTAACACTGAATAAAGCACATAAAAGGGATATAAAATATATAAGGGTTTCTAAAATATAAATTTCAGGTGTTGTTAGGACAAAAAGTCTTCTATATTTATATAGAATATCGTATGTTGTTGCTTTTAGTTAGAAAAAAATCTAATCAGCTTTAAATCAGCCTTTAGGCTCAATAGTCAGGCACATTTACATCAATCTGGCAACCTGCACTTGCATGAACACCTCAGAGAAGGAGTCCAGCGAAAATGTATTTTGATCCAGGAGTGCAATACCTAGTTTAACCACTGGGTGTCAAACTTACATAATGCACAGCTAAGCTGTCAGCAATGATGTCAGAGATTTACATAGCGAATTGTGATTGGTGTACATCACAGATTTAATTTATGCAGTTTATTTTTCAGATTCAATTATTTACAATTAAACAGTCTAACATACACAATCTACCCCACTATTCATGGTTCAGTTTATTAAATTTCAAAATAAATTCAATTTAATTCAATTCATCTTTGCTTTTACAATGTAGACTGTGTTAAAGCAGCTTCACATAGAAGATTATAGTCAATTGAAACAGTGTCAGTTCAGTTTTCAGAGTATTACATTTCCATAAAACAGTAAATGACCGGATATTTATGACTTATTTTATGTGAGTGATTTGCTTGTTTTGTTGTTTTTGGAGTGTCAGAATAGCACATTTTTGCTTACAACTAAACAGAGGCAAATTTGTCAAATTCTAAATGATCTGTGGTGTTTATTTTACATATTATACAGTAAAAACAACAACAACAACAACAACAACAACAACAACAACAACAACAACAACAACATTAAATACTGTATAAACCTGTTACTACCATACAACAATACTGAAACTTATTACTGTAAACTAGATTATGTATTTTTACTGCATTATTTTTATTTTACCATTACAATTACGGTCATTTTGCACAGTAGATTTGTGTTACATCTTATAAATAAAGACATATAAATATAGTCCCTTTAAGGTCTAAAGATATACAGCTTAACTCAGCAACACACACAGTAATGAATGCAACACAGCTGTAACAAAATGACTCAATACTGCAAACTTATGTATTATGAAACTGAATTCTTAATAGCAGTGCTCAGGCAGGATTATATAATGCCTTCAATTCAGTTCTTTAAAGCAGCTTTAATTTGATGTATAGCAGACAGACTTTACGACTATAGCCATGTTGACCTTTAGCTTCAGACATAATGACACCCATTTAATTGCTTCATTTACCTGTTTAATTGTATTTTAGCACCATTCAATAGGGAAATAAGAAACAACACTGCCCTTGTTCTATTGTGTTTATCTAAGCAAGCCAAGGCTCTCCGTTTTCTTTTTAAAGTACAGGAACATCTTGAGGGTGGGAAAATAAAAGACCTGTGATTTGTGAGAGCCAGAAGAGACAGAGCATAATTTTCACCAGTCTGCTGATGCTGCCATTCCATTAGGCAGAGGCAACAGTTTTGAGAAGGAATAAAGTCCCGGAGGAACATTACAAGCTTCATTTCTCAAAGGTCACTGGAAGACTGCAGCAAGCAGAGGAAATTACCACAGCAGACCCCAATTAAGACACATCGTACAGATTTTATGTGCAAGACTATGCCAGGTGAGAGTATTTTGTGGAGTATTTCTTGATTCTTATTGGATAACTGACATTGAAAGAACATGATATTTAATTCCAAATCACTTCATGGTCCTTGAAACCAAGCAAATGCAATAAAAAAAAAGTACTTTGTATTGATACACTATAAAAAGTTTGGTAACAATTTACCTACTGGCTTATTACCTGGCTATTATTATACTGGCTGCTGAATTGTGCTTTTAGCATGATCTCATTTTAAATCCCTAATCATACTTAAAGTACACATGAAATCAAACCAACCCATATTCATTTTGTTACCTCACATTGCTAGTGTCACGATCACCAGCGATCTTAACTTTATAGATCGCTGGAAAACATGCACAATCGCTAACGAACTACACATCCGCCTTTTCATGGACTACAACTACATACATGCACTCCGCTCACACACACATGTTTCGTATCCTGACTGATTGCATACACACCACCGGAAGATTGTCAAGGACTGATTACACACACTATTTAAGCAGCATATACACTCACTCTAGTCACAGAGTCTTGTTTACACTTTGTGAAATTACAATGCCTTTCCTTTGTCTTGTTTTGCGGTGTTTGACTCTCTCCTTGTTAATTTCTTTATCCCTGCCTGCCACCAGCCTTCTGACCTCTCGCCTGTTACGTTGACTACGTTTCTGGATTGCCTGCACATATCTGTTTTCTTATGTAGACCATTGATTGGCAGACCTCCTTAATAAACCTGCATTTGGATCCGGACTCTTTTTATTAAGGAAAAAAAAATAGTTTATCATTATAATCCTAAATCGAAAACTGGAATTTCAAGCTTTCAGTTCAATTCTCAGATTAGGTCTGTATGAGGTATTGGGCATGGCTTTGTTACCTAGACCCAACTACTATCTTAATAATTAATAATACACAGCAAATAAGGAATTTGTTGTGCTAAAATTCATAGTTATACGAAGACCCGTAAGTCTTAGAGGAAGGGCTAGATAGCCCTGCAACGCTATCTATAATCCCTAATAACTCCTGAATAGCAGTCCTACAACAAACTTCCACATCCGACACTCGATGAAACTTGAATACCCTGTCAGAAAAGTCTAGTGGCTGGGAGTGAGCTTTTTACAGTGCCTGGTATAATGTTAATGTTGTTTTTTGTGTGTGTGTGTGTGTGTTTACATAGATGAATATGGCCACGGTGTAAATACACAGTACAGTTATGATCTTATTCGCGACATGATATAGTTATGATAACATGATATTGTTTCCTTCTTGAAGGTAAATACCAAAAAATTACGCCACTTAAATCACTATAGTAGCGTCGTCCATCTCATATGAAATACGAGCTCACGATGACTTATGATGACGTGTGCAGGTGTTGTAGTGGTGCACTTTTTTTAGCGGTAAAATTTTAAGCCCTTCCCCCCTTCACATTCTGTTTCAAAGGCCAAGAGGAAGGGGAAAGGGTACAAAACATGAATTGGGATTGGGCCTAAAAATATGAAAGAAATATGGGAAAATACAAAGAGATAGAATGGTAAAATACGGGAGAATCTCTACAAAAACAGGAGGGTTGACATGTATGAAATGAACAGGTATTGTTTGTGGAACAACTATTTTGTGAGGGAACGCAAAACATCTTTGTGAGGGAACACAAAAATGTTGAAAATTTTTTTTCCTATCACTCAGTTTTTTCCCCCACCATTATGTCCCTTCCGAGTCTCTAATGGTTTGTTAATAGTGAGAATTGTACCTTAAAAAAAAGCGTGACCAAAAGTTTAAAGAGTCTTAAATCAAGACATAATTGATTAATTAAATAGCATTTTAATAATATGAAATAATAATATAAAGGAATAATACCAATTTTGGCAGTTGTTTAATAATAAATAATAAATTAAAATTATTTAAAGAATCTGCAGACTTTTTTGCTATTTCTGCTGAGAATTTTGTTTAAAAAATTATTAGATTTATGAAGAATTATTTTGGGAGTATCGTAACTAAAAATTTAATATATTAAATAAAAAAATAGCATTTTAACTTTTAGTTAATGCTTACAATGCAAATCCATCTAGATCAGGGATGTCAAAATCAATTCCTGGAGGGCTACAGCTCAGGACAATTTAGTTCTAACCCTAATTAAAAACACCTGATCAAACTAATTGAGTCCTTCAGGTTGGTTTGAAACCTACAGGTAAGTGTGTTGTCGCAGGGTTGGAACTAAACTGTGCAGGGCTGCGATTGCAGGAATTGAGTTTGACATCCTTGATCTAGATACTTGTTTGGTAAGAAAAACAAGTCTATCATATAATATATGTACTAAAAGACAGAAAATGTTACTTTACAAACTGTATTGTAAATAAAACAATTGAGCATTTTCATATTAGTCAGAAATATTACTGATATTAATTTTAAAAAACTGAATAAATATAAATTTACACACATTTACACAAGTAAATACATAGTCTCAGTGTTGAGCTAAAAATCTGTGGATTTCTGCATGTGCAGATTCCGTGTGGGCCTAATCATGACACACCATTTACTGAATCTAAAACTAAGAGTAAATGTTCAAACAAACATCTAAATGAATACAATGCAATATGATTCCAACCACTAATACACGCAACCACTCTTTCTCTAACTAAAAACAGCCTCAACAAAAGAGGCGAGGCAGATCAGATTAACATGCTTCACCTGAACTAAAAATCGAGATAAGAGGAACAATAAGCTAATTGAAAAAGACTGCTGAGGTGTTTCCGGCAAGACAAGTGAAACCATCTAAGGTAAACCCACACACACACTAAACACAGACTGTGCGGTGTGCTCTAACTCAGATTAATTCTAATGAGGTCGCCACTTGGCTGAAAGCAACAACCGTGTCCGATCTGGATAAATGCTCTCTAAGGATTTGGCTCTCTTGCAGAAATCCTGGAGGTTGGTAACTTGGGGATTAACACACTTCAAGCGATAGTTCGCCCAGAAATGAAAATGTACTCACCATTTATTTACCCTCAAGTGATTCCAAACCTTCTTTCTTTTTGGTTGTCGAGCACAAAAGAAGATATTTTGAAGAATGTTGAAAACCGGTAGCCATTGGGTGTGTTTACATGCACGTCCTTAACCCGATTAGGCATGCTTAGTATGCTGACAATGCATGTGGTCATGTAAATGCGTTAACTCATTTTCTTTTATCAGAGTAAGGTCATAAATAGCTTAAATGGAGTAAGCTGATCTTCACAGCTAGAGTTTTGTCCCTTATGATGATTTCACCCAACATTTGAACGCATCAACCTGTCACGTTCAACGCTCAAAACGATGTGTAATGTTTTCCAGGTTGAATGACATGTTTCGATGTGCAACAGGGTTTGAGACAGGGTTTTCTCTCCTACCAGTCAGCAGTGACATGTATATAAAGCACACCATTAAAGAGACAGCTCGCACAATAGGTGCAAGAGCAATTATACTGTTTGCACATATATAAATTAAAGGTGAAATAACTGAAATAACATCTGCATATGCAGATCTAGAACTATTTTTAGACGTTAAACTGTCCAAATGTCATGTAGGAATAGCAACATCTTATGGTTCATATTTCCTGATGAAGGTGTGCTAGACACTGATTAAAGAAACAAAAACATACAGATTTATATATTGTGCTATTGTTTTACATACTAACTCTTTCATAAACATTTCTATATTCATCTTGTTATATAATGGAAAATATTATATTATTATACAACAACAGTGATGAGTAATAATGGTTAGCCTAATCCTCACAATAAAATAGTGTCATGTACTGTAGATTATAACACAGTCTTGGAGGTAAGTGGACTATCCTTCACCTGAAATGTTTATCTTTTTAGTGATGCAAATGCTGGATCGCGATAACCAGTTTCCACTTCTCTTCACTTAATTTGGATGTTCTCTTTTATTCTATTCTGGATGGCAAAGGCATTGACTGTCCCATAGATCATCTGTTTTACAGTGTTTAACATATATTTATAGCAATTTCACCCACCCCAGCCCACAAAAAAAAAAAAAAAAAAACATTAAGAAAGGGCTTCTTTGCTGGCATAGTTGCAATGATTGCATCATTAGTGCCAAATGCCCCATCGTTTTCATTGAAAAATAATTTTCAACATTTTGTTGGGTCTGAAAACAGCCCGTCTTTCTGTTTATTGAAGTATGCATTGTTTTTGGTTTATTGAAGTATGCATGTGTGATGTAAATGTAGGAAACTCAAACACTTTCATGACCCAAATAGTTATACAAATAAGTTCTCATGTTGTGCAGGTTGAGCAGAGGTAGTGCAATTAAAATGATGCATAAAACTGGAAAAAAAAATGTAAAAGCTGACTTCTTTAACATGAAAAGTGAGGTAGATGAGGAAATTATCAACGTTTGACATCAAAACTGGGAAACAAAGTAAACATATTGTAAACATAGACTCGCCGGCCACTTTATTAGGTACACCTGTCCGACTGCTCCTTAACGCAAATTTCTAATCAGCCAATCACATGGCAGCAACTGAATGCCTTTAGGCATGTAGACATGATCAAGACGATCTGCTGCAGGTCAAACCGAGCATCAGAATGGGGAAGAAAGGCGATTTAAGTGACTTTGAACATGGCATGGTTGTCAGTGCCAGATGGGCTGGTTTGAGTATTTCACAAACTGCTCAATCTACTGGGATTTTAACGCACAACCATCTCTAGGGTTTACAGAGAATGGTCCGAAGAAAAAAAAAATATCCAATGAGCATCAGTTCTGTGAACACCTTGTTGGGGAGAATGGCCAGACTGGTTCAAGCTGATAGAAAGGCAACAGTAACTCCAATAAGCACTCGTTACAACTGAGGTATGCAGAAGAGCATCTCTGAACTCACAATACATGAACCTTGAGGTAAATAGGCTACAGCAGCAGAAGACCACACCGGCTGCCACTCCTGTCAGCTAAGAACAGGAAACTGAGGCTACAATTCACACAGGCTCACCAATATTGAACAATAGAAGATTGGAAAAATGCTGCCTAGTCTGATGAGTCTCGATTTCTGTTGCGACACTCAGATGGTAGGGTCAGAATTTGGCATTAACATTATGAAAGCAAAGGATCCATCCTGCCTCGTATCAATGATTCAGGCTGGTGGTGGTGGTGTAATGGTTTAGGGAATATTTTCTTTGCACACTTTGGGTCCATTAGTACCAATTGAGCATCGTGTCATCGCCACAGCCTGACCATGTCCATCCCTTTATGACCACAGTGTAACCCTCTTCTGATGGCTACTTCAAACAGGATAACACGCCATGACATAAAGCACAAATCATCTCAGACTGGTTATTTAAATATGACAATGAGCTCACTGTACTCAAATAGCCTCACATTACCAGATCTCAATCCAATAGAGCACCTTTGGGATGTGGTGAAACAGGAGATTTGCATCATAGATGTGCAGCCGACAAAATTTGCAGCAACTGCATGATGCTATCATGTCAATATGGACCAAAATCTCTAAAGAATATTTCCAGTAACTTGTTGAATCTATGCCACAAAGGATTAAGGTAGTTCTGAAGGCAAATGGGGGTCCGACCCGGTAGTAGTTAAGTGTACCTAATAAAGTGGCCGGTGAGAGTAGTTTACTTGCAGAGCTGGTTTGTTGTTGTACACGTAAACCAGACAATGGATTATTTCAATAAGCTAATTTTTGTTATTTTAGTACAGCGTATTGCTGTGATGCTTATTGCCATCCATAGTAAGAAGAAAAATGCTATGGCTTCCCATTTCAAACATTCTTCAAAATATGTTATTTTGTGTTCCACAAAAGAAAGTAACTCAAACAGGTTTAAAACAAAGAGAGCAAACCATGACATAATTAAAATTTTAGGGTAATCCAATTCAGGGCAAATACAACCAAAGACACATTTGCTGACAAGAAAGCAGTACCTGTGTTATTCCTGTATGTTCCTGTATGGGCCGGAGGGAGGGTTTCTCCCTGGCTCTGGCTTAGGCTCCTCATGGGGACTTTCTGGTAGACTCTGTCCTCATATATGGGCTCGATGTGATGCTCGGGAGACTGCAGGGGCCTCAGTTCGGGCCCCAGGTGTGCGTGCTGATTACTGTATGAACCTCGAGATCCTGTGAGAGGCACAAAACACATTGTTCTGTTAGTGTTAACGACGAGAAAAACCTGGCAAACCGAGTCCCTTATGAATGAAAACAACACCACTGAAAGCAGAAGAACATCATTACGATCATCCCAAAATGTGCTTAAGCTGCTGGCTATCAGAGTAGAGCTGTCAATCACAGCAGAGAGCAGATTAGTCGATATTTACTTTCCTGACCAACAGTGTACCTCTAAAGAGCATCCAGAAGTGTGAGAAAGAGATGCTTATAAAGCTTGGGAAAAACAAGAAGATGGCATGCAAAAAGTAATGTGATTTGTAAATATGAATTGTGTTTAAGTATTATACAAAAAAAGTTTAAAGTCATAATATTTCAGTTTGTGAAAAATATCTGGTGTAACAGGCCAATTACCACATATTTAAAGAATTAAAGCCAGGCTCATTGTTGATACGTACCCCTATATGCATTTCTGGAGAGCGCAAAATACATCCCAGGAGGTACATTTTGCAGTTTTTGCTTTCAAAAATCCACCAGAGGCCACTGAGTACGCATTTTCAGATCTCAAATTTCTCTCGTGAGTGCTATTCGCCCTGCGGTTCTCCTGAAATTCACCAGAGTCTGCTGTCAAATGACTGACTGACTTACTGACCAATCGACAGACCGAACGATCAATGTCCCCACCCACCCCTTCTCTATAACCAACCAATAGTGTTTTCCAAAGGACAAATTAACCTGCCCACCGCCTTCCCTAAACCCACCCGACAGTGTTTTCAAAAGCAATCTAGAAAAGCCCTCACCACATGATTTTAACGAGGTTTTCAGATCTTACCATGTTCTCACCCTGTTATTTACTTCTTTATTTTATGTTTTGCCATTTGTTTTAGTTTTTTCCTGATTTCAGGAACAGTTCTTTGCCAGACATTGCGGTCAACTCCTCTCTGCATCCGCCAACATACATGGCAAGCCACTGAGCAAACAGTAACAGCGGAAAAGCCACAAGGAGGTAACGCAAAAAGAATCATAAGCCTTTGGTGGCATCATACTGCCCCTTGGCCGAAATGCAGCAGTACGTACACTCAAAAAAATGAATTTTGGCTTTTGTTGGTCCAAAGAATATAACTATGTTTAAATTAAACAATTTGCTTATGTTTGTGTACTAAAAATAAAAGTGTTGTGTTGGAAAAAATTAGAAAAAAGCAAGTTTTCATATTTAAACAGCTTGCTTAATTAACATAAATGAAAGGGAGTTGTGTTGCTTCTGCAGTACTGCATTTTGGTCAATAGGTGGAGTAATATCTGCACATGCGCAGTTTCAAAACAACACAGGAAGTAAGAAGATTCAAACCACAACGATCACTCTCAGCTCTTTTAGATTGGCGCCATAATATGGGAATCAAAAGATGAAGATTACAGTACAAATTGAGAACGTGCACAGAAAACTTTCCCCAATGTGGACACACAGGTGAGATTTTTTTACTTTGTATGTATTTATACTGAGGCTGTGACAACATTTGAATCATTAATGAACTTCCTTGTAATACTATGTTGTGTTTGTGTATAGTATTGTTATGAAATTGTCATGTTTCCTGTGTCTTTTTTCACATTAAAGGCAGATAAATTTCTAGTTTTTTTTTGCATTCCTGTGAAATTTTATACTTGGTATATATTAACCCCAAAATAGAGTTGCAAACGTTGGTAGCAAGAAATAGTCTAATTTTAAATAAGTGTCAAGCAGTTTGTCAAGTTTTAATGCCAGTTTTGATAACTTACATAATATTAATTAAAAGGTGGTGTTGGCACAAGCATATGTGACACTTAAATAGGATGACATCTAGCATGATGACATATTTAATGTAAGCTTATTTGTTTGGTCATCTAACACATTTAAACTTTTAAGTTTAGTAGTTTGCAGTTTTTTTTTTTCATTTTTATTATTATAAATATATTATTCTAAATGCTATATATTTATATTATTATATTTTATTATTACAAAACTTTGCTCACTCGCATCTTTTTTTCTCCCTCACAGGTTTACAGCTCAGCCTCTGTCCCATATATGGTTGAGGAGACTGTGGATAATCCAGGTACTATGCCTTTAGATGCCTAGACACGCATTAAAATGATGTACAGTAAACATTACTAGTAATTTTAACTACTAATTATTTAGTAAATTACTAATTGTCATTTCATGTCATTTAGAAGATCACCAGTGGAAAAAAAGGTGTGAATGCATCCTCAAAGCCCTTGTGAGGGAGTACACGGTAAGCTATTTACTTTTTTTTTTTTTTTTACATTTTGCATTTTCCTCTTAAACCAATTCCTCCATTCACCTTTGATCTGTTGGTAAACGTTTTATTTTTTTACTTGACATTTTTAGGATGCTGGACATGATGAAGCACAAACCTTGATGTGCAACACCACCTTATGAATCTACAGTAGTTACATTAACATTTAGCAGACTTTTTTGTCTAAAGTGACTTACAATTGAGGAGACATTCAGCAAATCAACAAGAAGAGGCATTACACCCAAGATGTGCTGATTATACAAAGAATGTTAAGAATAAAGAATGCTTCTACATGTGGTTTGTCAAGCCCACTCAACTGTGTGAAGTAGACTTCATGCACAATGTTTTTTTGTGTTTGTTTTTTTTAGATATAGGAAGTGGTTGTAAGAAAGTGTCTGGTGCAAATGCGCAGAAATGGTGCCCAGAGAGATGAATGTGTCTAGCTATTACGTTCTGTGATGGTTGGTCTAATTTATGGTGTAATGCTGATCGTGTTACTTTGCTTTAAAGTGGTAATCTTTCTTTGAGCAACTGAAGTGTTATCTGCTTTTTCAGTGTACAGCATAGTTTACAAAAGAAGACTTAATTTTTCTAAGTATATTTTTGTAACTCATTTAATGGCAGAATATTATTTTTAAATGTTTTTTGTAATATATGAAAAGTAATTTGAAAACTGTATTTTATGATGTTTTTGTAAGCTTATTTTTGTAAATCATTTATTGATTTTAATGTACTTAATACTTGTATTACTATTATTTTAATAGTATATTGTACATACAGTATTTTAACTTATTGTAATAAGTGAAGATACAGATAAAGACAATATTTGGATTTTGATAATCATTTTATTGCTGGACAATTTGTAAAACTGTAAAAATGCTATTGAATAAACTCAATGAAACGGAAACTGTTTTTTTATTTGGTTAAACATAACAATATCAATTTTACAATAATTGAACTTAAATAACTACATTGATTAAAGCTAAATTATGAATGTTACATTGATTGAACTAAACAACATTACATTACCTTTATGTAACTAACTTAAGTTCACTAAAATAAATATTCTTTCTTAAAGGTAACTTAACTCAGTTACGTGGAACCAGTGGACAAAAAAAAGTTAATTAACGCCAACATATCATTTTTTTGAGTGTAGCTCTGACTACATAATTTGCGCTCTCTCTAGAAATGTATACAAGGGTACGTTTTCACAACAAGCCAGTGTAAAAACTAATACTCAAATTATTATATTTCATATTTCAGAAAGAAATAGCCATTCATATCAAACGATTGTAAAAATGTGAATTAATTTTGTGAATGTAAATGAAATTAAGATTTTCATAAATTAGCACAAAGAAAAATTAAAGTAGTATATATTTTACAAATTATAAAATGTAATAAAATCCTTATATGAAGTGTATAAAATTTTAAACCATTAGATGTTTAACTATAATTTATGATTAGACAGACAGACAAGTAGATAGAGAGATTGATAGATAGATAGTAAACATTATAATTGTGACTAATTATTTAAAACTAAAAATACATATACTGTATGCTTTAAGTAAATATAATGAAATGAAATACACTTATAGTTTTTATAGTTAATTTTTTAAACACTTATTTATTATTTGCTATTTTCAAAATAAATAAATAAATAAATAAATAAGGCCTAGCTACATGTAGCATCTGAATACAGATGCTAACGCAATACACTGAAGACAAAAACATAATTGCAGTATACTGATATGATTTTTAGGCACAGTCCTAGTAATCCAACACTTCTCCATCAAAAGTGCATGCTAGGATCTCCAGAGAGCAATAAGGAGAAGCCGAAGATGATATTTATGAACTATATACACGAAGGAATTCAAATGCTAACTCAACATTCACTCACACACTCGCATTGATCCACACACTTTATACCCAGGCTTTGCAGCGGCCTTCAGGGATGCCACACACACACACACACACACACACACACACACACACACACACACACACACACACACACACACACACACACACACACATACACACACACACACACACACACACACACACACACACTCTTCACAGCTTTCAGGATTTTGGTAAGTATCAGCCAATAAAGATTCAGGTCACCAATCACAGGGCAAATTTGAAGCCTTTTTTTATAATATAGCTTTATTTGACAGGCACTTGATAATTACCGGCAGGTGTGTTTGATATGGGTTGCAACTCAAATCTGAAGGATGGTAGATCTCCAGGAACAGGGTTGAGAACTCCTGATTTAGAGTATATACATTATTTTGTCCTCTTTTGAAAGGTAAAACTGTTTCTAAAGGATAAGAATTACTGTAAGTCTTAGAGATTGTGTAACAAAAACCCACTTTTTTATAAACAAATGTTCACAGATGACAAAAGCCAGGAGCTATTAAAATACAATTGGATCACACCATGAATCCTTAATGAGTGCAATTTTAAATTTGATGACAATGCATTAGACTTTACTTTAGAAAATACTTTAAATGAGAGTTTTACATGTGTTCTATACAGTAGTTGATCGATTGGAACACCCCCAATGCTCTGGATGACAAAATCAGCACAACAGAGCTACATTTTTAAGACCGCATGAATACACAAACACATAAAGAGTATCCGGTAAATGTTCAGAGCGCTTCACTTTTCACACTTTTTACACTTTTTTTTGTTACAGCCTTATTCCAAAATGTATTAAATTAATTGATTTCCTCATAATTCTACAAACAATACCCCATAATGACAATGTGAAAAAACACAGCACAGTGGCCTCCATCATCCGTAAGTGGAAGATATTTGGAACCACCAGGACTCTTCCTAGAGCTGGCTGGCTATCTAAGCTGAGTGATTGGGGTAGAAGGGTCTCAGTCGGGGAGGTGATCTATAAACCGATGGTGACTCTGTCTGAGCTCCAGCGTTTTTCTGTGGAGAGAGGGGAACCTTACAGAAGGACAACCATCTGTGCAGCAATCCACCAATCAGGCCTGTATGTTCCCTGCCTGGAATTTGCCAAAACGCATCTAAAGGACTCTTAGACCATAAGAAACAAAACTGTCTGGTCTGATGAGACTACAATTGAACTCTTTGGAGTGAATGCCAGATGTACGTTTGGAAAAAAACAGGCACCACTCATCGCCAGGCTAATACCATCCCAATAGTGAAGCATGGTGGTGGCAGCATCATGCAGTGGGGATTTTTTCCAGCAGGAGGAACTGGAAAACTAGGATAGAAGGAAAGATGAATGCAGCAATGTACAGAGACACCCTGAATGAAAAGCTGTGTGTTCTTGACCTCAAACTGGGGCGGCAGTTCACCTTCCAACAGGACAATGACCTAAAGCACACCGCCAAAATGTCAATGGAGTGGCTTCACAACAACTCAGTGAATATCCTTGAGTGGCCAAGCCAGAGCCCAGACCTAAATCCTATTGAACGTCTTTGGAGAGATTTGAAAATGGCTGTACACCATTGCTTCCCATCCAACCTGATAGAGCTTGAGAGGTACTGCAAAGATGAATGGGCAAAAATTCTCGAAGACGTGTGCCTAACTTGTGGCATCATATTGAAAAAGACTTAAGGCTGTAATTGCTGCCAAAGATGCATCAACAAAGTATTAAGTAAAGGCTGTGAATCCTTCAGTACATGTGATTTTTTCAGGTTTTTATTTTTAATAAATTTGCAACAATTAAAAAAAAAATTATTGCTTTTCTTTTTTTCACATTGTCATTATGGGGTATTGTGTGTAGAATTCTGAGGAAATTAATCAATTTAATCCATTTTGAAATAAGACATAAGAAATGTGTAAAAAGTGAACCACTATGAATACTCTCTGAATGCATTGTATACATGTGCACACACGCGCATGTTAATCTTCAGACTGCCGCATGTCTGATCTGCTCTGCTGCTTCACTCAACATCATGGTGAAGCGTTGAGAAAAGCAGCAGCTGTAGATACAGAGGGTGTTGTGTGTAATCACCTTATCAGTGTCCGGCAGGCAAACGCCCTCATCCCTAACCTGATTACTGAAAATCCAGAGGGATGTATTCGCAAATGCTAAAACCTCTTCCTGTTTGCTTTATCATCTGAGAAGCTGTGTTTTCTTCTGACCAGGTAGAAAAGATGAATGAGATTCAGAGAATAAGACATGAGCTTGTGAAGATAACACCAACATCTAATGCAAAGAGCAAGAGCGTGCTTGGAGATTTGTGGAAAAAATGTTTTTTATTCAAACGTTTTTTTTTAAACACGAGTAAGAAAAATTAAACCATAGGATTTACACTTCCATAATTGTGGCAAATTTAAAACTTTAAAAGTAAACCAATGCTTATATATAGTTATAGTGAGAAGAATAATATTTGACATTAATAAATATACAGAGTTTACATTCTTCTAAAAAAAAAAAGTGACAGTAAAAATCTGTTAACTGGTTCCTAAATGCAAAGAAGGTCAAGGTGCTTCAGGATTGGCCAGACAAGGCACCAGACATGAACATTATTGAGCAAGTCTGGAATAAGATAAAGGAGGAGGCATTGAAGATAAATACAAGGAGTCTTGATGATCTCTGGGAGTCCTGCAAGAACGCGTTCTTTGCCATTCCAGATGACTTTATTAACAAGTTATTTGATCATTGCAGAGATATATGGATGCTGTCCTCCAAGCTCAGGGGAGTCATACACAATAATAATTATTTTTCCACTGCAGCAAACTTTATATTCTATACCAGGGGTCACCAAACTTGTTCCTAGAGGGCCGTTGTCCTGCAGATTTTAGTTCCAACCCTAATCAAACACACCTGAACAAGCTAATCAAGGTCTCACTAAGTATACTGGAAACATTCAGGCAGGTGTGTTGAGGCAAGTTGGAGCTAAACCCTGCAGGGAGACCAGCCCTCCAGGACCGAGATTGGTGACCCCTGTTCTATACTATACACTATTTCTGTTAAATGGCAAGACTTTTGTCTAAGCAAAGTCAGACTTCACTGTCCTAAAGAAATAATTAAAAAACAAGGCATGATCATATTTTATTTTGCTTAAATAAGAGTGATCTAGATGCCTAGATGATCTTTGCCCTTCATATAAGCCACATCTGATTCCAAATGATCAACTAGAAGTTATTATCTGTTGTTCCTAAAACTTGGATAGGCGACAAGACTTTTGTCAGGTAGTGTATAAATTAAAGTAAAATACATTAGGAATACAGTATATCAAATATTTGGGGGTTTTGGGTAGGATACAGCTTGTGTTGGATAGGGATTAAATACAACACTTTGGTCAAGTGTTATGCTTGTTCAGGCTTATGTGTTGCTGGTCTGACTGCTGTTGTTTTGACAAAACTGAAGTCAAAACAATGACTTGCTGCTTGGTTAAAACTCCACCAGCATCCAAAACACAACATATGTTGGTGTCTTTACAGAGCGCTGAAAGAAATGGGCAGCCTGAGAAATAGACAGATGGCTAAGCGGGCAGAGAGATGGACTGACAGACAAGCGGGAGGACAAGAAGAGACGTGTAGGAACAGAGAGACGCTGAGCGGACAGCAGACAGACCAAAGATGTTGCCAAGAGATTACAAGTGTCTGCAGCACAGCAGCACGTCTCACTGCAGGAGAATCACAGGTAATTTGGTGGCTAAACTCTTTGTCCAGCTGGAGGATTTGGACTGACAGGTCAGTGGCTCCCGCACAGACTCCTATATAAACTAGAAAAACTGTTCCGGCTGGTGCTGGAGTGAAATGCCTCGGACTTCATGCCAAGGACTGTTAGCTAAATGTCTGATGCATGTACAGCAAACTATTCTCGAAACACTTCCACAGATTCAAAGTCATTCACTGATTGGATGGATTTGACCTAAATTCTAAGAGATGTACCAGTTATTTAACAGTCAAATGAAGAAAGCTGTCACGTTCACATCAGTGACAATGAGCATTCTTCAAGACTAAATGCCAGAATCTTGGTATGGGAGGTTTATAAACTCTTTAAGAGTTTAGCTTGAGGCACTTAAAGAGAAATCTAAAAGATATATTTGAACTTGTTTACTGACTTGAGATGGCAAAATATTTTCTTTTCCCAAGACTGGCTGATCGTTCGTCTTTTTTTTTTTTTAAGTTTTCAAAAATATGAATTTTCGAGTTTTACTCATCATATACTGCATATATTATGGAAAATCAGTAAACAAGAAGGCTATATCAGCTACATATACATGCAAAAATGAAATAGCAGACCCTGACATAGCAATTGCATTGCTTGTTGGAATTAAAAAGTAATGAGATTTGCTTCATACAGTTTTAAACCGGTGCTTCATATTGGCATATCTCTCAGCAAACTGCACAGCATTGTACAATTGCGTATTGTATAATAGTAAGTAATAATATTCTTGGTTCAATTTCTGTTTAATATTCAGATCAAAAGAACTGAATATTAAAACTAAACCTACACACATTTCCTACTGATTTGCTAAGTGTTTTGCTTACAAATGCTCTAGACTCAATTTTACTGTCCCATCTGGTGAAACTAAAAATGTAGCATACTGTAGGGCATTACTCTAGCCATCACCATGTATACATACTTTTTACGGCCCTGTTTACACTGCCAGTTAAATGTGACCCAATTCCGATTTTTTGCTCATATTGTATGTGACACAGATCAGATCTGTTGAGCATGTAAACACAAAAAACACCTGCATTCAGATATTTAGAGATTGGTTTCAGGCCTCCTTTATATGTGGAAATAAATCAGATTTGTAAAATGCGACTATCATGTTAACAGGCAGATCGGATTTATTGAGGGATTCCGTTTGTACGTCATTAAACTTGCCACAATGTGGTACAGTACTTCTCCGCAGTTTAATGACGTAGAAGGAAGAGTGTATGTGGAGATGCAGACGCGGTAAACAAGGTATGTGGACAAGCTTTGACACAACATATCAAATGTTGGTTTGCTCATCATAATACTTCAGACCCACTACTCCTCTTTAAAGCCCGCCATAAAAAGCAAGCCAATTTCTTCTATCGTGACTAGTGTGGCACAAATGCTAGAACTCGCCTTTACGCTAGCGCGACGTCGTCAATTGTATGGCAAGTGTAAACACATGATTCAGATATGGGTAACAATTAAAAGAACGTGTGAACGGACAGGCGAAAAATCAGATATAGGCAACAAATCGGAATTGGCCATTAAGACCAGACAGTATAAACATAACCTAAGGCTTTAGTTTTTAGGAACCAATATGTTCTCCTCCTCACCAGATTTGTTTAATAATTTAAAGACCAACATAACATGTTAATCTGAATTTTGTTATATTTGTCCTGCATGCAGAAACAATAAAACATTGCCCTGATGTTGACTGATGTGCCATTAATGTTTTTTATATATATAATGTTGTGGCAGTAATGACTTTAAATGTTTGAGATGTGCTGTTACACACAGATTTGTACATTTCTACATCACTAAACATGATGCAGAAGAAGACAAAATGTGATTGGCTGCTTAACCTGTCAGTCATATGACAACATAGGCAGCCCTTCACCGTTCAAAGCATTTCCAGACCATTTCCAGACTATCATGAGAGTAACCACCCTCACATTTCCTACCCGCCTAATGATGAAACATTAGATCTAAAAGAGAAATCCACTCTCCTGTGATACAGCTGGCTGAATAAACAGGTTTGTGCATCTGGTACACATTCACAACAACCCAGACAAGCACCTCTTCAGCGTCTAATAACAGGCAAAGTGTTAATTGTGCTTCGGGTGTCTGAATTATGTGTTTGCTATCATGAAGTGTAAAGATTTGAGTGCAGGATCTAATGTAGTACCACCGACTGATGCTCTCAGGCTAAACATGTCAATTAATTAAGCCCAATTATAAAAAATCTGATTCAATATTTTAAAATGCAATATTGATGCAGATGACTGTACAATTATGTTAGCATTGTGAACTGATTGGCAAACATGAATATTAGGCATTCTCTGATGATCGGCCGGAGATCGGTATCGGCCGATAATCACATTTTATGACTCGATTGGTACTTGTCAGTCTGGCTGATCTCATGAACCAATCGCAAGTGTTCACCAGAAGTGCTACAACATGTGCAGATGTAAATGATGCATGGGGGCGTGAGTGATCACTGTGCTCACGTAACAGCAGCTAAAATATACAGTTTATACAGTCTATTGGCACAACTTGCACAAATGACAATCTCTTTCTTGCAAGTGCAGCCATTGTATATCCAGTGTTTTAAGCTGTTGTAATGCGATCATTGCTATCTAGTGTTTCATCCAACTATAAAGCCTCTCCCGGAAGCTCCACAATTCTCTCGATTAGGCCTCTTCTTAGTGCTGCTGTGATGCCCGCGAATTAGATAAAATACCCTGGAAATCATGGTGACGAAAGTGAATGAGCAAGAGAACCGATTGCATAAGGCACAGTGATGTTCTAAGCTTTATATTTGTTAGGTTAAATGAATATTGCAGTAAAGAAAATCCCCGCTCTCTCATCGAAATGCTGTAACTGTCCAGAGCTCCGATCAGAAAGCTGCTATCAAGAGCTGAAGATGAGCAAATGTTTTAATATTTTAATATTTTTAACATTATTTTACATACAAGAACTGAAAGTTTTTTGTTTTTGATAATATTGGAAGTTCATATTAATGAAATAAATATTTTTAACTTATTTCATAATATAACTTTTCCTAATCTAGGCCTAGTTATTGCAATAAACAGTAGTTTATATGTCTATTTCCTTTAAGTTAAGAAGTAATGAACTAACGTGTGCATTTTAACTTCTTATGCAACAAATACAGCCTAAGCACCAACCTTTTTCTTCATTGAAACATGTTGAATTCTTCTTCCATCATTTGCAGCGTTTCTAAATTGCTTTGTTAGTCATTTCTACCCATTTTTTTAAACATGTTTTATCAATGATTATTTATGTAACACTGTGTTTGACCATGGCGAGGCAGTGGCGTAGTAGGTAGTGCTGTTGCCTCACAGCAAGAAGGTCGCTGGTTCGAACCTCGGCTCAGTTGGTGTTTCTGTGTGGAGTTTGCATGTTCTCCCTGCCTTCGCGTGGGTTTCCTTCGGGTGCTCCGGTTTCCCTCACAGTCCAAAGACATGCGGTACAGATGAATTGGGTAGGCTAAATTGTCCGTAGTGTATGAGTGTCTGTGAATGTGTGTGTGGATGTTTCCCAGAGATGGCTTGCGGCTGGAAGGGCATCCACTGCGAAAAAACTTGCTGGATAAGTATGCGGTTCGTTCCACTGTGGCGACCCCAGATTAGTGGGGGGACTAAGCCGACAAGAAAATGAATGAATGAATGTGTTTGACCATTACAAGTCCACACTAAATAGTGAAAAAAAAACATGTTTAAGGGATTATACTGTATGCAACATCATTTATTTTCTTAGGTAAGGAGAGATCTCCACTTAAACATCATACTTTAAGGGAAAATGTGCTTTAGGCATTATAAAGCTTGAAAAATCAGAATCGGTACTCAGTATCGGCTGATCAACATGACAAAGAATCGGTACTTGCTATCGTCTGCAAAAATCCTATGATTAGAGCATCCCTAATGAATAGCCTTAGTAACTACTATTTGGATTTTTGTATTATTGATTATTCAGTAATATTATTAATAATATGACAATTTAATGGTTTTGGTATTTTATTAAATAGGCCAAACTACCTGTAAAAGTATAAATTTGTAAATCAATCAGTACAACAAAGAAAACTAACTTCATCAAATGATTTAATGGTGCCTTAGCTTTTTGCTCTTATATTGTCTGACAAAATTCACATCTAATGTACACTTGGCTCATAAAAAACCTTCCTCTACTAAACAAGTGTAAAGTAAAGCATCCCTACTCTCATAAAAAAGAAAAAAAAATCTACCTTTAAAATTAGTTATGCTGTAAACAGCCTGTACTTCAATAGCACTTTCAATCTGAAGCTCGTGTGAAGTGAGAAGCTCATTCAGGAGTCATTTTAACCACTCAAAGCAGACCAGAAAATACTGTTTTTCCAGTAAACACCATGTTTCAGTGCTGTTTACCCTGATTCTCCATTACTGCACAGCACTTTTCACCTTATTTCTGTGCTAGTGTTGGAACCTTGTGCAGAAGAATCTCAAGTGCTAAAGTCCATCTTTCTCAGTCTTACAAGTCCAACTCTGCTATCCTCACAGCCCACATGGCCTGTGGCTGTAATGACACACATCATCAGCCCCTCGACAGCGATCACACCAAATACTACATCACAAAAGACAGCCTCACCAAACACATTAAGCACCCTTCAAAACCCAGGGAAGCCTTGCAAACAAAATCTCCCATCTGAGCTATTGTCTGTAATCAGCCTTTGGTCAGTGCACCAATGGGTGGACTAGGCTCTATTTAGCAGGTTGCTAGCATGAATTATCATGTTGCTAGCATGTTTCTAGATTAAATTAGTAGGTTGTAAGCATGAATTTTAGCATGTTTTTTTTTATCATTAATCGACATAACTAATTAGCATGCTGCTATCTAACAGGAATATGCATGCTGCTAGCATGTTGCTTGCATGATATAGCAAGTTTCTAAAAATAATTGCCATACTGCTAACATGTTTCTTGCATAAATTAGCATGTTTCTTCCATGAAATAGCATCATGTCACTGTATTCAGCATGGATTTGCATTTAGGATTTATTAGCATGTTGTTAGCATGAATTAACATGTTTCAAGCATTAATAGCTTTTTATAGCATGAATTGTCATATGTTTTTGTGAGGATTAATATTTTGTTAGCATGTTTGGTGTAATGTGTCTGTACCACAAATTAGTATGTTGCTAACAATAATTTGCATTTCGGTCAGTAGGACTTGGCTTGATTTTAGCATGAATAATTTGTCTAACATGTTTCTAGCATGAATTAGCATGTTGTAAGCATCAATAGTTTGATTTAAACAAACATTAGCATGTTTTTAGCAAGAATTTACATGTTTTAGGATGCCTCTGATATGAATTATCAGGTTGGTAGCATGAATATCAAATTACCATCTTGCTATCATGGGTTCAACATAAAATAGTAGCCTATTAGCATGAATAAACATGTTCATTGTTATGAATGCATAATGCTAGGATGTTTCAATTGGCATGCTAACATGTTTCCAACATGATTTACCATGTGATGCATTTCTAGTTTGAAATGACATGTTGCAACCATGTTCCTAGCATGAGTTGACATGATGTTGCAACTGTGAATGAATATGTTGTTAGCAAGCTACAAACATGATTTAGCATGTAACTAACATGTTATTGCCACACCACACAACACAGCCCTGCCCAACACATTAAACACCCTTCAGAAACCACGGAAGCATCACAAACAAAGTCACCCATCTATGCTAAGTAACTGGTTTCAAATCTAATCAGCTTTCGGTCAGTGCTCTGGTGTGTGGACTGGGCTCGCTCTTTTCACTCCATGGCCAGCATGCTGGAAATAGCCCATTGTCGGGTACTGGTGGAGGTGTACAGCCACGGGATGCCGGACTTTAATCAAACAGACAAGCGGGAGAGGCTGTGATGGCTCAGCTTGGGCTGAGTGACAGTTTGGCTGTTTCCCATTGTGCACATGTTTCCCTCAGCAGGTTTGATGAAGGCCTGACAATGTGGCAGGTAATATCCAACTGTAATCAACAATACCTTACACAAGTCCGCAATAACCCTGTTAAACGGGTGATTTAGAAAGACTAGCAACAGGCTCCTGCTCTGAATGCAGCTGCATTTCTGGTTTCAGCATAAAACAAAAGTATAGACTGAAAGAAATATATATATTTTGAAATTGTTTCTCAATTCTTTCTAAATCTCACAATTAAAAGAAACTGTTTAAAAGTGAAATTTTGAAGTAAAGCGAAGCTAAACTCTTTGTCCAGCTGGAATATTTAGCCTGACAGGTCAGTGGCTCCCGCACAGACTCCTATATAAACTCGAAAAACTGTTCCCGCTGGTGCTGGAGTGAAATGCCTCAGACTTAATGCCAAGGACTTTTAACTAAATGTCTGATGCATGTACAGCAAACTATTCTGGAAACACTTCCACAGTCATTCACTTACTGGATGAATCTGACCTAAATTCTAAGAGATGTACCAGTTATTTAACAGTCAAATGAAGAAAGCTGTCACGTTTACATCAGTAACGATAAAAACTCTTCAAGACTTCATGCCAGAATCTTAGTATTGGAGGCTCATAAACTTTTTAAGAGTTTAGCTTGAGGCACATTAAGAGAAATGTAAAAGACATGTTTCTAAAAGAGACAGGTTTCCCTCAGCA
The DNA here is from genome assembly GCF_052040795.2 of Danio rerio. Taxonomy (NCBI): domain Eukaryota; kingdom Metazoa; phylum Chordata; class Actinopteri; order Cypriniformes; family Danionidae; genus Danio; species Danio rerio. Next base: position 25,519,332 of record NC_141044.1, read on the forward strand.
TGTTTGCTGAAGGCCTGACAATGTGGCAGGTAATATCCAACTGTAATCAACAATAACCTTAAACAAGTCTACAATAATCCTGTTAAATGGTTGATTTAGATCAGAGATATCCAAACTTTTTTCTTATAATGAGCCAAAAATTAACCTTGATTGAGGGCTATGGGCTGAATATATCCCAAACTGAATATACATTTATTCCAAACCATATTACATTAGATTTACTATGGGCAATTTTCTAATTTGTTTGCTAGTTTAATTCTGAATACACTAGACGAGCCTTTGCCTAAATTTGCTGCCAATCACTTGAGCATTGTCCTCTGTCCTTTACCTGTGAAGTGACAGTATTTACATTTTAAACGTCTGATGTATTAAAATATTTAAATTCTGTTGAATTTTTTGTAGCTCAGCAATAAAACAAAGAACCAAAATGTTACGTTAAATTTGAAATGACGATATCTGTTAAAGGTATTTGCATAAAAGTGTACACTATTACATAATTACTTTAAAATCTCACAGTTAAAAAGAAATATTAGATTAAAAGTGAAATTGTTAAATAAAACAACTAAATGCTTTGTTAAACTGTTTTATTTAGTGTAGAAATATTTAATTATAGTTTTTATTGATATTTCCTATTTCACTATAAGCTTTTGTATTTTTGTCAATTTTATTAGGTTTTTATTTTATTTTACAATTAGTCAAATTAATTGTGATTAAGTGTTATTATTATTATTATTATTATTACTTTTACTATTATTATTATTATTATTACTGTTTCTATTATGTTCATTCTTATGTTTTTTCAAGTGTTTTTTTTCACTTTAGTTTAGCTAGAAAGAATCACAAAACAACAATGTTTAACAAAATCTTTATATTTAAATTTTTTTCTTTTAAGTTTCTTATTAAATAAATTAAGCAAAATGCATCAATCTCCACAAAATATTAATGAGCAAAAGCTGCTGAAATTCGCCGTCAGGAATAAAGAATATTTTAAAACGCAATAATCACAGAAAACAGATAAGCATTAATAATCTGTGTCTTTCAACACAATAACGCATGCAAATAACCTTAGAAGTGTGAAATGGGATGCTCTCAATTAATAAAAGGAGATTGTTTCTGTAAGGCTTAACTCTGATAAATGGAAATTGAAAATCAACAGGCAATTAATGAAGCTATTAAACCCAACACACTGGCGAGTTTAAAAGCACTGCTCTTTAAAAGCCCCAGCCGCATCAGTATTTTTGTTTTTAATCAAAGACTGCTATTTTGACCTAAGACTGACTGAGAGTATTTTCAGCACAAAGATGTATTATGGAAAAAGTAGCATGTTAAATACAAAAATAGCAACAGTAATAACAATAACAGTCCTGTATGGTATATGGATGAAAATAAAATGAAATTGTTAAAGCATCTCTTTGATGTCTAACTGTGGTGTGAGAATGAGTCTCCATTTCAAAGTGTGATGTTCCTTCAAAGGATGAGCTGAAGTCTCTAGACTTAAGGGGCTGAATGCAGGGATCAGCAAAGAAAGCATGCATAGGAAACAAATGTGCTTCCCTGGGCGCTTTCTATATGTGAAAACTAAAATGAGAATCATACAGCATTTGCCTGTTTGCCATGAAGTTGTGTTTATACACCCAGGTCTCATGGGTTTTTACCTAATTCTGATAACAGTGAAGCTACTGATGTTCGGACTTTGATGTTTGTTAGTAAGTTTTCTCTCAGTGTTAGAAGTTATCAAGTTGAACGTAATGTGTCCTTTCCACATATAATGCTTTAAAATAAGAGTTAAACAGAAAAACATAGATAAGTAAAGTTTGCTGACAAACTTTGAAGTTGTTTGTAGAAATTACTCTGATTTAGCAAAAATTAACAGATTGCTAGCATGTTTTCAGCATATTAATGTATTGTTTGCATGTTCTCTAACATTAATTATCATGTTGTTAACACATATAGCATGTTGCTAGCAAGTACCTACCATTAACATATTATAAACATGACCATAACATAACAAAAATTACCATGTTGTCAGAATGTTCAAGTGAATTAGCATGCAGCATAGCATTTTCCCAAGCAAAACAAGTCTGTTTGATGTATAAATTAGCTAGCGGCTAACAAAAATGTCCATGTTTTTAACATTGATTATGCTGGTAGCATCCCAACAAACACACAACGTTGCCTCAACGTAGCGACCTTCCTACAACGTTGTACCAACCTTGCAAAAAGGTTGAGGATTCTACGTTGTTGCTAAAGGTTGTCACAACGATGTCATAAGGTTGCCATTTAAACATCACGAGGGCCGCATACTTTAGGTTGTGCTTAGGTGGCGTGGACAACAACTGTACAACATTTACTGGTTACAGCTGAATCAGTTTAAATTTCAACAAGCCGTCGTCTCATTCATCAACGACCGAGGAGACGTGAGTATTGTTTTATTTCTTCTTGCTAAATAAGATACGTAAATCGTGAATATTCAAACAAACCTACGATTTCGACAACAATCTGTTCCAACATTACACACACACACAAAAGCCGTAATGAAGTTATTACGAGCGAGTAACATTTCAGCATTCCGTTCACGGACGGCGACAACATTAAAATCATTATGTTAAATCTCTCGATAAATTATTTCCTGATTATTTACCTACGCCTTGTCTTTAGTCAAATGGACAATAATGTTTTTAAAGTTAAGTTTTTTCCATATCCATTGTGATCAGTTAGTATGATACTTCATCACACGAGCCGACCCACTTTTTACAAAACACACAAAACAACTTTTAAAAACAAAACATCTCTGTGTAGATTGCGTCCCGTTAAAGAAACAGTTCACTCAAAAATGATATGTACTCACGAATTATTTGCTCTGTAAATAATAAGTGATTCCAAACCTTTAAGTTTCTTTTTTCTGTTGAACACTAAAGACTGTAAGCATTTGCTTTCATGGAAAACACTGTGGAATTAAATAGTTACAGTTTTCCATCTTTATTTAATATATATTCTTTATTGTTTAGCAGAAAAAAAGCTAAATAAGTTTGCAACAAATAAAGGATGAGGCTAAAATGGCAGAATTTAGAGCTATCCCTATAAGTTAAAGTATATAAATTAATGTTCATATGCCTAATTAATATAGATAGTAATTAAAAGGTCTGCTAGTCTAAATTTCTATTTTGATTGGTCTTTTGATGTTTTATTTAAAACCCACTCTTTTCTTTGCTCAACAGGCTATTTTCACATGGAGGTAATCTTCTATTGATAATTTCTGGATTTTAAGTATGTGTAAATTGCATGAAACTCAATTGTTTAATCACTCACTGTTGTTTTCAAATTACTCATGTAACTTGTCTTTCAGAATGTTTTCAGCTGTTGAATTCACCTCAGATCAGTGTTGCTGTAATTCATTTATGAAAAGAAGAATTGGATAAGGTAAGAAGTATACTACTCTATTTACTATTAAATGTAGTTATGTTACCTAAAACAGCATGTCCATAGTGTGGAAAATAGATCATGCTTATGAAAAATTACTTTATTATTTTGTACAACTGTTATTGAAATGACACTAAGTTTAACATTCCATTTACAGCGAGCAACGCCACAACTACAGGGCCTGTTCTTTCTCTTCTCATAATTTAAGTAAGTATTCGGAGACTAACTCTGACTTCTGTTAACTCAAACCTGTTTTCCCTGTATCTCTAAATTTATTTAATTGTATGTAATTTTGGTATATGATATATTATTAAAACATTGAAATAAAGTAGACTACATAATTGAGATTTTATATGTAATGAAATTACAATAAATGTCTGAAACTTCAATAACTTGCTAGTCATAGTCATTTCCTGTGTAGTGCTGTTGTGTCAAGCTCTGATCTGTCCTCTCTTGTTAACTGCCTATTTTGACTTTTGTCTGCTGTGGATCTCTGAAGCTGGATTATCCGTTGAATTTGTTTCTTCCTCTGACAGTTTTCTCCATAAAAACAACTACGACTGGTCTTCAGCTGCGCTCCCCGGTCTGCTGTATTCTCCAGTCCAGAGTTTCACTGCCCAGTGTCTGAATTTTAATTTATATATTTATTTAAAATTTAATGATTTCTTGTTTACTTTTCTTGTTTGTTTACCCTTTAGTTTAATTATATATATATATATATATATATATATATATATATATATATATATATATATATATATATATATATATATATATATATATATATATATATATATATAATCTAAACTTTTTTTATACTGTTTGCTTATAATTAGATACTGTATGTGTACTGTATGTATTAAATGTTGTGAAATATATAATAAAAAGTTTGATTATATTCATTTGTGTGGCATTTTTACAATTTAAAGTTTACACATGCAGTTGTTAAATTAAATAGGAAAAATAAATGAACAATATTTCATATTAAGCAATACTGGAAAAGAATTGCTGCTTATCCTGTATTCTAGGCAGTATTGATAAACTGCCACAAAAAAATATTAATACAAGTAGTAAGAACGCCGCCTCGCGGTTGCTGAATGTCGCACGACAACGTTTGCTACAGCCTTCTCACGTCTTACATTTCTACGTTGTGACAATGTAGCGAGCACGTAAGCGGCAACGTTGCCTTTAAAAAAATACAACGTTGTGCAGACATCGCTACAACGTAAATGTGTTTGTTGGGATGACTTTACATCTTCTAGCATGAATTACTAAATTGTTGTCTTGTTTTAACATTAATTGGCTTGCTGCCAACTTGCTTGTTCTAACTATCATGTTGTAATCACATATAGCATATTGCTAGCAAGTTCCTACCGTTAACATTTTACAAATATGATCATAACTAATGAAAATGACCATGTTGCTAGGATATTCCTTAAGCAGCATCGACTAGCATTTTCCCAAGCAAAACGAGTCTGTTTGACATATAAATTAGTTTTATTATTGATTATGTTGCTAGCATTAGTCAACAAGTTCTAGCATGAATTACTATATCGTTGTCTTGCTTTAACTTTAATTGGCTTGCTACTAACTTGATTGTACAAATTAATTTTCAAACTTTAATTATCATGTTGTAAACACATATAGCATGTTGCTAGCAAATTCCTACAGTTATCATGTTGCAAACATGGCCATAACCATAATGAAAATGACCATGTTGCTACAATGTTCCTTTAGTGAATCAGCATGTAGCATCAATTTACATTTTCCCAAGCAAAACGAGTCTGTTTGTAGTAGAAATTAGCATTACTGCTAACAAGAATTAGCATGTTAATATCAAATAACATCAAATATGTTGCTATCATGAGTTAACATGTTTTAGCATGAATTACTTTATCATTGTCTAGTTTTAACATTAATAAGCTTGCTGCTAACTTCCTTATAGTACAAATAATTTTTAACACTATCATGTTGTTAACACATACAGCATTGGAAGCAAATTCCTACCTTTAAAATGTTACAAATATGACTATAACCGTAACAAAATTGACCATGTTGCTGGAATGTTCCTTGTGTGAATTAGCATGTAGCGTCAACTAGCATTTTCCAAGCAAAGCAAGTCTGCTAGTAGTATAAATTAGCAAGCTGTTAACAAGAATAAGCATGTTTTAAATCAATTATGTTGCTAGCATGAATTAACACGTTCTAGCATGAATTACTATACTGTTGTCTTGCTTTAACATTAATTGGCCAGCTGCCTACATGCTTGTACGAATTAGCATGCTGCTAATGTTTTCCAGCTGTAACCATAGCTGAAAGTATGTATTAATACATTCTTGTTTCAAGAATTACCATGTTTCTAGCATATTGCTAACATACATAGTACACACAGACAGCCTATTTCTAGCAAGGTGAGAAGGTGGGAATATTGCTACAATTAATTAGCATGTTGTTATGTTCAAGACTTATTGGTAGGTTTCTAGTTATAGTTAGTTTGATGAAGGTTTTGAATTGTAGAATATTTTCCATAGTTTCTGTTTTGCAAAAAAATAATACACATACATAATTTACATACAAATAACAAAATTATTTAAATTGTATTGTTTAGTTTTGGTTCGCTAATAGCCATGGCAGTAGTTCCTGTTTCAACTTTAGTATCATATCAGAGAGTGGCTCATGTTCTCACCAGTAATAGCCAAATTGCATCACCGCACATTTGAATAAAGTTACACTCAATATTGTGCATATGTTGCCTCATTTAACCAGCTCTCAGATAAAATGAATGCCGTCCGATCACATCAAATCGCTGTCAGTGTAGATGCTCCTTCACTTCAAAGCTGATCAAAATCAATTATACATATTACACACACTCCACCAAGCAGACCTCAAATTATCTGCAAACTCTGCTCTTTATAATGAAAGTGAAAGTTGTGACATGTGGCCAAGTGTGGTGTCACATTCTCTGAATTTGTGCTCTGCATTTGACCATCTAACTGCACACATACGCACACTAACTCACACAGAACCTGTGAACACAGCAGTGAGCAGCCACGTTTGTTGTGGTGCCCAGGGAGCGGTTGGGCGGTTGTTGCCTTTCTTAATAGTTTCGCCTCAGTTGTGAAGAGCAGAAGAGAGCATTGTACTTTCACTTTAACCCCTTACAATTCCTGCCACTACTGAGACTCAAACCTGCAAGCTTTGGATTACAAGTAAAGTTTCTAATCATATAATCCGAGTTGAGTGTTTCACAAAATATTAATTTCCGGATTATAGGAAGTAATGGACTTGTACTGTTTTCTTGGACATATTTCATGCTTCAAATCCATCCAAAAAGAAACACCCACTCCATTTTAGTGTTATTACCACAACACAAAAGTCCCAGTTGGCGAGTCAAAGAGAGGTCAAGAGTTGTACTCACCAGCAAGGCTGCCCGGTCTCTGTAAAGTGGCAGTTGCGTAGAGTTCGTGGGATATCTTGTACTGCTCAGATGAATGCACCAGCCTTTTGGTGGGTGAAAGCGTGGCGTATGAAGCCACTCCTGTGGTCTGCAGCTGCTGATAGATTGGCGATGCGTTATTGGGCGGAGAAGCTAACCGGTGAGGAGAGCCTGAAGCGTGAGTAGCGGGCGATCCTCCGATGCCCACCGCATTGATTGGTGAGCTGCTGCTGTAGGATTTGGCGAGCCGACCGGGAGAAGGTTTGGGGGAGGCTGAGGAGGATGAGGAGGGCAGGCGCTGGGTGGTTGCGTAGCCAGGTGTATCGCTCGCTGAACCCAGACGCTGCAGTTTGGTTGGGGATCCGCTGGCCGCTGTGGACTGCATTGAGTTCAGGGGCGAGCTGATGCGCTGGGCAGGCAGAGTAGAGCTGGAGTAGTACAGGCCCGGGCCGGATGCTGCAGACGAATGCTGGGAGTCGGACAGGCCAGCGCCATGGCTCTGAGAGGAGTCGCCCGCAGCTAACTGGGCTGCACGGTTAGATGTCACCTGTAAGGAGAGTGAGATATATGAGATAAACAATCATTAAACTTGAAGCTTGAGTTAATACAGAAGATGTATGGAGTAATTTCACTTATAATCTGAAATAAGAATGAGCTTTATTGGCAAGTGGGTTTTTCACAGACAAGGAATTTGTCTTAGGGTGGTTTCCCATCTGTGGTTTGGTTTATTTGGTCCGGACCAAGGGAAACAAATGATACATTAAAGCATTTTTCAGCTGTTTTTTGGGTCCTTTTCACACCACACCGATTGCTTTGGTCCGAACCAGTTGAAAAGAACCAAAATGCAGTCATGTGACAAAATCCACATCACTCATTGGCCAGAGGTTGTTGAACGTATTTCCTAAACTGTTTTTTGATTGGTCAGAAGTAAAGTGTGGGAAAATGCCAATGAAACTCCAGCAAATAAACAAACCGGCTGACACAAAATGCTACTTTTACTATGGAGGGACGACTGCGCTGGCTGATTGTATCCCTGGTCATAGTACACTATATAGCTTGTATACATCCTTTTAGACAAACTATACATTTCGAGTATGAAGTGCGGCTGCAGATGGAAAGCAATGTTTAAGTGTGTTGTAAACGTCGAAGGCGCATCGCAATTCACTTGAGGAGGAGGCGTGAATTAATTTAGCTAAACTGTGACATGGTCATCTTCTGGAAATATTACCAATGATCCATCACTCTTTTTTACCATTTCTCTCCCTCTCCCTGTTTAAAATTGTTGATAAAGTGCTGTCAACAAATATTTTTGTTGCGCATCAGACTACGTCAGCTGGATTAGCCCAGAATGGCGCATTACTTTTTGAGGTTTGGGTCTGTTTAGTTCAAATGATATTTTCACCACAAACTTATCACTGCAGGGTTCGTTTGAAAGCGTACCAAGACCACCTCTTAAAGGAGGTCTCGGTAAGCTTTTTTGGTATGCTTTTGGTGTGCACTCGTGTGCGAATGCTACATTCACACCTGCTCAAATGAACCACACCTAGAGCGAAAACGAATTCTAGTGCGATTCAACTGAACTAAATAAGGCAGGTGTGAAAACACCCTTAATGATAGGACCTTTCAGAACAGACAGTACAATAGACAAACATAGCGCAGATTAGAATAAAATTAAAATATGTACACAGAGTCGGAAATAAATATTGAATACCATTTTTCTCAGAAAACATAATTATAAAGGTGTTGTTGACTTGAAATTGTTATCGTATGTTGGTAACAACCAAATAAATTCAATATGCAGAGAAAACATAACTAACTTAGTATACAAATTGAGTTATGTGTAATAAAATGAAATCACTCAGGGGAAAAGTATTGAACACATAAAGAAAGGGAGGTGTAGAAAAGCTGTGAAAGCCCAGACCGCAGCTGAAATATCTCAGTAGTTATTCAGCAACCCTCTGCCCTTTGTCATTGTAAATGAATATTAGCTGCTTTCGTCCAACATCCACATTATCGATATGATGAATATGAAACCAGGGTGGACATTTTAGCAAGACAATGATCCAAAACACAGCCACCCGACACCAAAAAAACATTTTATTTAAAGCACTAAATACATCTCAGTAGTTCAGTGCTTTCTCCTTGTGTCATTCAATAGTCTACACCTAACTCATTTTTCAGATTTTTTTTGTTTTGTTTTAGTTTTATGTTTGTCTGTTTTGGGTTTTTACTTAAATCTCAAATTCCATGTCAAAAGCTTCTTTAGAAATATTATTCCCAGGTAAAAACGTTCAATGTTTAAAATTTATTTCCCATATCGGAAATAACACTAGTATTAATGACTAGAGAAAGATTAATTGTCCTGTATACAGAGCGCAATGTGCATATGTGGTATTTAAAGGTGGTTCAGGTGGGAAATGACCTGGGGGAAAAACTGTTCTTGTGTCTGTCTGGTGCACAGTGCTCTGTAGTGATGGCCAGAAGGCAACAGTTCAAAGAGAGAGTGGGCAGGGTTTCAGGGCTCCAGAGTGATTTTCTAACCCCTTTTTTACTCTGAACATGTAAAGTCCTATGTAAAATCCTACCGATTGTCATACAGGATACAAAATACCCCCAAACATTCTTCAAAATATCAATTTCATTAAGAATTAATGTCCGTTCAAGATCTGAAGGACATGAAGGTAACTGAATGACCATAAAAATTTAATTCCTGGATGAATTATCTTGATTAATGGATATTCAGATAGTAATATATGGGACAAGGTCATAAATCCTGATCTGAAATCCTTTAAATGCATAATAATTCCCTGGAGAAACAGACGCAAGATGTTTCCGGAACCAATAAAAAAGCATGTAAATGGAAGTTATTGCATAAACATACAGTACATATGCCGCAAATCCTCACGGGATCACCACCCTCATGTCAATGAATGTTGTATCGTCCATAATTCAGAAGGGCAGGCGTTCACAGTCACACACATCCTAATTAATGCTGGCACAGTTCCCGTCATTTAGAAAGACGCTTTGGCATGTGAATAAACATTTCTTCCTTTAGATTCCTCATAATCACCATGATGATTGTGGGTGATTACAATGAAACATTGGTTCCACTGTTTCTCATTTACTGAAAGCATGAAACCTGATTATTCTTATTCAGAATAAATTAGGTTATTTTTAACTGCCAGTCGGTGCAATTTCCAGTGGGGGAAAAAAGAGAAGCTTAGCTGCTTTTTTTCCCTTCATTGCATTGATATCAGGTAATAATATTCAAATAGTCTGGAAAGTTGAATAAATATGAGCCCAAGGTCTTGCAGATGGAGAAAATGATTGTGCTGGATAAGTGTGTGACATTTAAAGCTAAACTCAGCACTGTCTGACTGTTCTTAAAGATTCTGCACCACCTACGAACAATCTCTTTTTCAAGAACAGTTTTTCCACGGTTGAGAGTTCTCAGCTGGCCATAGGCAAAATACAGAACATTAGGGACACTTTTACTATTGAGATGAAAGGGACTTCAATTTTCCTGAATTGGCCTAAAATTTTTGGTGATCCCGATATTTCCATGTAGAGCAACATTTAGACAAAATGATTGAAAAAAAGGTTTAACTAAACCAAACCTAACATAGCAAGAGCAAATATGTAAAATAAAAAATAAATAAAATAACACGGCGGGATGGTGGCTAAGTGGTTAGCATGATTGAGCAAGAAGGTCACAGGCTCGGGTCTTGAGTTTGTGAAATACATGCTTCAGTCATTTATGTATTTTTTTAATTGCATCTAGTTTAAATAAACATATTTAAGTTGTAAAGGGGGCAATGCGGTGGCACAGTAGGTAGTGCTGTCGCCTCACAGCAAAAAGATTGCTGGTTCGAGCCTCGGCTGGGTCAGTTGGCATTTCTGTGTTGAGTTTGCATGTTCTCAACGTGCTCGCATGGGTTTCCTCTGGATGCTCCAGTTTGCCCCACAGTCCAAAGACATGCACTCTAGATGAATTGGATAAACTAAATTGGCCGTAGTGTATGTGTGTGTAAATGAGTGTGTATGGGTTGGCAGTTCATTCCGCTGTGGCGATGATGAACAAAAGGGACTAAGCTGAAGGAAAATTGATGAATGAGGTGTTTTGAGAGATATAGTAATTTGACCAACAATATCCTCTGATTAGCTATTTCAGACATTACTGTTGGTCAAACTATACCAACTGTGTCTAATTCGACTTTAATTGCAGGCTATATGTAGATACAAACACCTATTCTAGGGGAAAATAGACTTGTGAACACTTAGGATGTTTACCTGCCCGTTTCAGACTGTTGAATGATTTTTTTCTTGCATAGACTGATGTGATCATGCATTCACAAGTGTATGAACCATTATGTATAGGGATGGTCAAATGTATATTTATATTTTATATTTTTATTATTATTATTATTATTATAAATAATATTATTATTATCAAGCATTAATTAAAGGTCAATTTTCCCAGCCCCCCTGTAATTCACACTGTAATTCACATGAGACCTATCTGTATGGAGTTTGGATGTTCTCCCTGTATCTTTGTGGGTTTCCTCCAGGTGTTCGGCTTTCCCCCACAATCCAAAGATATGCTATATAGGTTAATTGGATGAACTAAATTGGCTACAGTGTGTTAATGTGAATGGGTTTTGTGGCAGAAAGGGCATCAACAGCAAAACATATGCCAGTAGTTTATCCCACTGTGGTGACCCCTGGTAAAAGCAGGGAAAAAGCTGAAAAAAGTGAGTGAGTGAGTGAGTGAGTGAGTGAGTGAGTGAGTGAGTGAGTGAGTGAGTGAGTGAGTGAGTGAGTGAGCGAGTAAGCGAGTGAGAAAATAAAATAACAATTCAGTCAGCGAATAAAATTAAGAAAATGGCCAGATTGTTGAAGTGTGTAAAATAGGAATAATTAAATGAATTAATGAATAAACAAATAAATAAAACTAAATGAATTGCTTTGTTTTACTAATACTTTAAATGCCTCATAGAATGAGTAAATGAGTAAATGAATGAATGAATGAATGAATAAATGAATGAACCAGAGAACAAACAAACTAACAAACGAACGAATGAAGGAAGGAGCAAATGAGCAAACCAACACACGAGCGAATGAATGAACAAGCAAACGGACGTACGTACGCACGTACAGATTGACAGAAGGACAAAAAAACGGATGAACGAATAAACAAACAAACGGACGAACAAACAAACAAACTAACAAATTTTTTTGTAATGAACAAACGAATGAATGAACAAACTGAAAAAACCAAACATATAATCGAACCAATAAACAAACTTTTTTTTTTGTAAAATAACACAATCAAACAACAATATTATAGTTCATTTATTTTTCTGGGACACTTTATTAACAATATAATAGATCAAAATTAATAATTTTTTTTGAATTAATAAATTCCGAGGGGAACCATCATTAAAAAGTTCTCCTGTGCCAAATCTCAAACCACTTTGCTTGTAACGATCTTTTATTTTCAGGAATATGCTGATTCCTGATAAGAGTTTAATAAATCAAATGGAAGAGACGAACAAATCCTCTCAAGTTTAAAAAGATTGGATTGTGAAGATTTAAATAAAGGCATTTAAATAGCTCAATATCATGTTATACCGAGGTGCAATTATACCATCATTCTTCTGCCAAAACCTTTATCTTTCCATCTTTTCTCACTAAAACGAAGAATAGCATCCTGGCACACAGAGAGAAGAGGAAGCCCTACTTGAAGAGACTGCTACTGGTTCCTGATGTGGATGAATTATTTAGAGTACAAGAGGTTTATGGCGTTAAAAATATCTACATAAAAGCACCTAACTGATGCGTTGTGTTATATAAACCCATCCCGGAGCAGACAAGTCCTCTTCAGATTACCCTCAACAGAATCAACCCAACAGTCCACGCAATAACACAAGAGAAAGAAAGGATGCTGGAATAACAGTAAAAACATTAGAAACTTACAGAAGCTTAACTGATAAAAACGTGACAGTACAAGTGAGTGTTTAAATGCTTCTAGGTGTTTTTAAAAAGAAACCAGAAGAGTATTGAATGTTTCTATTTATAACATCTATTGGAGTGTTAGGATTGTAGCCAATCACATCATGGTTGTTGAGCATGTGAATACAAAGGCCAATTAGAAGTGGTTACAATTGTCAGGATGTGCTCTATTCACCTTATACTTCGTGTAGGAGCGGGCACAGCCATTTGAATCTATTTAACTTGAGACTTCTGCTCTCATTCACTTCCGTTCATTTTTAGATGTTAAAAACAGCATGTTACGCTGCTAGATGTTGCAAATGGATATTTTGTTATTATATTATTCAGCTTTGTCTGTCATGCAAACAATTGTTTGTAGAGCGAGTAGTTTGACCGTTTACTGCCATTTATTATTATTAAGCAATTCACCCATAGGCAACTAAATCGGAAGTTCACAAAATCACAAATACGAGCACACTTCCGCATTGAAGAATAAGCTCAATACTCTAGAGCAGTGTTTCTCATCCATGTTCCTGCAGGACCACCAACTGAATATTTCCCATGTCTCTTTAACAGAGCACTTGGCAGAGACTGAAGGACCTGTAATGAGTGTAACAGACATTCAAAACATGCAGAGTAGGTGGTCTTCCAGGAACATGGTTGAGAAACACTGCTCTAGAGTATGTTCAGCATGAGCGAGTCATTGCATTATAACAAAATAATTAGAAATATGATAAACTGGCATGCTAATAAAAAACTAAATCATTTTTTGCTTTTAAAAGATGTCTAAACATAGTCATCTTGGCTAAAACAAGGCTAAATTTGTCAGTGAACTTCTAATAAATGACTAAGAATAGGCCAAAACAAGACTAGTCATCAAATAAACAGAAATGAATGACTACACATACTGTATAAAGTCTGTCTAATCGGTCTATTTGACCACTAGTCTAGTTCTGGGCTATGTCTATTAGATTTTCACTGACAGCCCAAGTTTAGTCTTGTTTTAGCATAGCTGTCTACCGTTCAATGTCTATTAAACAAAAAATTGCTTGCTGGTGGTTCTTTCTAGCACATTAAATGTACAGTTATTGTTAAATTTTGCTGGTGAATTAAAATATATGTTTACATAGTAGTTTACAAAGCAGCCTTTAAGGGAAATAGATTCGTCTTTTATGCTCGAAAAAGCTATGCAGAGGTTTTACAAATATGGCTGCAGAATGATCAGACTTTCCTTGAGTGTTTTAACATCAACAAAGTATGAACACAATTTAAGTAGTAGATTTATCTTGCAATAAAACCAGATTTTTATTTCACTTATTAGTATAATGAAAGTTTGGTATGCATAATTATAATGAAAGCTCGGTGAGCATAATTATCCTCTCAAATGAAAAGTCTTTCATTACTTACTCCTACCCTTGTGTCATTCCAAACCATTATGACATTTGTTAATCTTCTGAACACACAAGGGAGGATACTTTTTAATCAAATCAGACATTTCTGTCCTTCATCTAAAAGCTGTTCATGCAAAACTCTTCAATGAGATTCAAAAATAAATTTATAATGGACCGAATGATTTAAAGTCTTCTTAAGAGAAACAATTGTTTTATATGATGAACAGACTTATTTAGTCATTCATTTTCCTTTGGCTTTGTCTCTATTGCAGAGGTTGCCACAACGGAATGAACCGCCAACTATTCCAGTATATGATTTACGCAGTCCTTCCAGCTGCAACCAAGTATTGGGAAACACCTATACACACTTATTCACAAATTATGGACAATTTAGTTTATTCAATTCACTTACAGCCGATGTCTGGACTGTGGGGGAAATTAAAGCACCCAGAGGAAACCCACGTGAACATGGGGAGAACGTGCAAGTTTCACAAACAAACGCCTACTGGCCCAGTCGGGACTCGAACCAGCAACCTTCTTGCTGTGAGGTGGCAGTGCTAACCACTGAGCCACCATGTCGCCCAACAGATTTATTTTAGGCTTTTATTCACATATAAACGTTGGAAAGCAAACAATGTTTACAGCACCCAAATTTGATCCTGGAAAGTCGAGCATGCTTGCTTGCTGCTTGAAAATCAATGCGATTCATTTGAACTTCTGCAAAAAAACAAAAAAAGAAGACATTTGTTTGCACGTCAAGCAGCTTTAGATGAGCTTCTATTTATGTTAAAAGTCTAACTTTGCGTTAACACCGAAGACAGTGAGAGCATCAAAGCTCGCTCTGGCCGCCCTAGCGACAACGCTGTGTGCCTTCACAGCTCCGGTGATGAGAGTATCAAAAATTTATATCGTATTTAAAGGAGTCGTTGCAGCATTATCAGCAAATCAGTTACATTTCCACATAAAACATGCATTATAGCTAGGGCCAGACAGAATCTGTGGACGTTTTTTGCTATTTCTGCTGAGAATTTTGATAAAAATCTGCGGATTTCTGTGGAATTATTTTGGGAGTATCTAGCGGAGTATCATAACTTACACTTTAATATATTAAATAAAAAGTAATAAATTACTGAATAAAAACTGAATAAATTCTGATTTACACATTTACTCAAGTAAATAAACAGAATTTATAATGGGCTAAAAAACTGCAGAAATCTGCGGAATTCTGCGGAAAATCTGCGGAAAATCTGCGGAATTCTGCGCGTGCAGATTCCGTGTGGGCCTAATTATAGCATGAAAATGCTGCACATTTTCTATCAAATTCATTTAACAATGGAAGATCAAGTTGTTGCGTGTGTGCTTTGCTCCACTTATCCAATATGTGTCCATATATCTGAAATTTTCTGAAGCAGTTTTGTACTGTCACATGAGATTCACTCTTTTTAAAAATAAATAAATAAATAAATAACATTAATGTACATCAATAACTCGCCAGTCTCTTTTTTCAATGCATGTCCTGCATTGAAATATTTGAAACCTTTGAAATAATCAAACCTTTGGGAACAAATGTTGTTGGAACCAAATTTCACAGGACTGTTTTCTCTGGACTGTTACATGGTCATAGCTCAGTACCATAAAGTTAACTTGATTTAATTTCTCCTTAATGCCCACACCAGCAAAGATGAATTGAAAATGAATGACTTCCGGCTACTTTGATGCTCTCGCCACTTTCAGTGTGAACGCACAGTTATAGATTTACATTTCAAGCATTACAGTTATTGGGTCGCAGACATTCTGTGGAAATCATAGATTTGCTTAAAATATTTGTAGTTGTGTTCTATTTGGGATTAAAACAACATGAATGTGAATAAATTATGACCTAATTTTCATTTTGGTCACACTAATTTGGTTACCACAGAACCATGAACTTGTCAAAATTCAATACTGAAATCTTGCTACTCTGAAAGCACTACCTGAAAACAACACATTTAATTCTTTCAGTATACAAAAAAAAAACCTTCCAAGCAAGAACAAAGTGTTTCTTTACTGAGAAACTGCCTTAATTTAAAACAAGAATGTTTTCAAAGAACCTCCACAGAAACCTCCCCCCTCGACTCTTTCAGAAACAACTACTGAGGGTCTCGAATGCTGGGTATCTTTCATTAAAAGACAGAGGGCCTATGTGTTCATTAAAAGTGTCAAAGGATGAGAGAGGGAAGAGAACGCAAGGGTGGGTGAGCGAGCCAGAGAGGATGTGCCAGTGTCAGCTTTATCGTGACCAACCGCTCAGCCATTTCATCTGTCATTTGCATGCACTAAACATCCGGTTAATTAGCGAGCACGGAAGAAAACTGAACATGGTCTGAACACAAACCGTACCTTTTTCTAAAAAAAAGGGGAACATTTCTAGCTCGTAGCAGGTGCGCAAGACTCATTTAAAAGAAATGAAAGTTGGGAGAAACCGCCCTGCAGGGTTTGCCTGTAATTACAGTCTCATCAACAGGGCACAATTTAACTCCCCGGATAATGACAAAGTTTGCTCAATGCAATGCAGTACCACTGGCGTCTGCTAACAAATGCTTGGGTCTTGCAGTTAATTGCTTTAATCAGGTCTCCAAATCACTTTTTAGGCAGCAGCTTGAAACATGATCCCAGCTGGAGCCCGGAAATCATTTTGTGCCAGTCCCAAAAAAAAAGAAAAAGAAAGCGCAAGCACAAGCAGAAGCCACTACATCCCGGATTTTTGGCGGAGAAAGAAATAGGACTGATACAGATACTGGGAGGAATAGAGGAAAGAAGAGCAGCTCTTACCTGGTTGTAGCTGTGCACGGCTCCTCCGGGCTGGCCGCTGGAGCGTGGAGGGGGCTGAGGCTTCTGGGATTGCGGTGCGGACAAGCAGTCGCTCAGGGCCAGGGTCTGATTACTGTGGTAGCTGGCGGAGTACTGGAGGGAGCCCTCTGGGTTCGAGCTGAGCTGCAGTGAGCTCTGAGAGAGCAGACTCGGTCCTGTGTGCAGAGCGAGAGCAAGAGCGAGAGGGAGACAGAGAGAAAGAGAGAGAGAGCAATTTCAGCAAGGCAGCGATGCAGCCCTCAGCCTAGCAGAAATGGCATACATAATTTATTAGAAGGGGAGGAGTGAAATAGAGAGAGGAGCAAAGAAGGAGCGAGCGAAAGACAGCGCGAGAGATGGGGATTAAAATGACAAGAGAAAACCCAAAAGCGAAAGAGCGCGCAGGAGAGAGAGACCAAGAAAAATGGAGTGTGTTAATGTTTGCGTGTGTGTCAGCAAACAACTGAAGAAGACTGGGGATGGGCAGGAGCACCATCAATCACTATCAGTCAGGAAAAGACTAATGGTGTGGCGACTTTTTACATTTTAACTACCAAACATTTAAGACAGACCCCTAAGGTATGAATATATTATACAATACACTTTATGTTATCGTATCTGTACTTACAATCTACTTACAGTAACTAAGAGATTACTGTGTTATATAACATAACCGCATTGTGTACAGCAGGGGAGACCAAACTTTTTCTTATGAAGGGCCAAAAACCAAACTTGATTGAAGATTGTGGACCGAAGGTAAAAATAGTTTCCATGGCTAATTAATTTTATAATGTTTAAAAATGACTAGAAAACATTGCTTTATATTTACTAATAGAGTATTTTTTTTACATTTATTAAATAAACTTATTACAGTAAAAATAAAACAATATCATTTCTAACAGAAATACACTATTTGTTGCCTTGATTTGCTTACTGAAGTCCTCTATCTGTCGAGTGACAGTATTTATATAAAAAATCTGATTAATTTACAACATTTTATTAAAACATTTATTTTGATTATTTTTGTAGTACTGCAATAAAACACATAAAACTTTACATCAAATTAGAAATGATGATCTCTGTCATAGGTGCATTAGACTCAACCTTCACCATCAGTCTCACTTTCCTCTCAGATGGGATAGTGAGCCAAATCAAAGGTTACAATGGGCCAACTTTGGCTTGCAGGCTGCACTTTTTGCATCTCTGGTTTAAAGTAAGGTTCTGTGGTAGTTTTGGGTACAATATCTAGCTATTACCAAATTTATGTCAGGATTGTGATAAGAATAAAGTATGTACATGTGAACTGTAAAATCAAGAACGACAACAAGAGCTTAATTTAAAAGTGCCAACTTTTCTCATTTAACTGTATGTGTCATGTGACTAATATGTAAAACAACACACCATACACAAAATGTTTTACAACAATGTTTAAACAATGTCATAATCAATAATTCATTCATTTTCCTTCAGTTTAGTTTCTATTTTAGAGGTCACCAAAGCTTATTTGTATTTACATAGTAATAACCTAAATTTCTACAGACAGCATTATTTATTTGATCTATTTTATTACTGGACTTTTATTTTATTACATTCAATTCATTAATATACATTTTTCCCCGAGGCCACAAAGTTTTTTTTATTAACACAGTTATACATTTAATTGACATCATGTGTCCCCTTTCTACAGTACCTTTCTCTCCATTCATCTGTCAAATACTTGAGCAAACATAATGAGTAAATGTTCAGCCCTGTCAGATGACAGAGATAAGCAGCAGTATATTTGGAGAGCGGCTGCAGGCCAATCTGACAGAACAATAGATTATTATCAGCAAATCATCGTTTATCAAGATTTCTATCAAACCTGTAGCCTTCAGCGAGCCCATGTTCAGTCTATCAGTCTCTATCGCGGATTAGCTGCTTACTGTGAAAATAATGATTTTTTTTTCTTTCTCCCCATACTGTGGCTTTAAAAACAGCTTGAGTCGAAGCATCTCCGGTTTCTCAGGAGGAGGATGTTGTCTGCTCTCTTTGCACTATGCAATAATCTATGGCTCCTCTATCAGACAGATCCATCAAGCTGGACTGGAGAGATAACACAATTGGTGCATTATTCCAGGCCATAATAGCCTGCTGCTCTCATTTATGCTTCCATTGATCTGAAAACCTCTGATCAGAGGTGTGGAACGCATTGCAGATTTGGTTTACCTACAGCTTTCCTCTATGGTCATATCACCATCAAGGTCATCTGTGTGGTATACTGTATGGTGAAGTCTCAAATTGCATTAAATATCAAGGGGAGGAAAATAAATGTAATGTGGAAATGAATGAAGCAAAAATGCAAAATAATTGTGGCAAAATTTGGTCAAAACTGAAAAAAAAAAGTGTCAAAGTTTGGCATGTAAAATATATTATATACCTATATACAATAATTCTGTCTGGTTCTTGAATCTGACTGGCCATATGATGTTCTGCAAATAACAGCACTCATCCAGCCTCTTTACCTTTCACCCTTGTGTATTACTCCGCCCACATACAGCGACAAGCAGAGGAATCTCTACAGTTGGACAAATATTGCTGCTGTACAACATCATGTACTTTTGAGTTTTTTTTAGTCGATAATGTAGTTGTTTAGATTGCACCTATGCAGTTTATTTATAAGCATAGTGCCTGTTTTAAAATATTTATAGTTTCGGAGCATCTGATTCAGTGCATCAGCCGCCATCAGCCTGTCTGAGCAGACCAAAGAAAGTGCAGTTGACGCTCCGCCACAAGATAGAGACAGAGACCACATAATAAGTCCTCAAGGGAAAAAAATGCATTTTCTCAGCGCAAGTTCCAAACTACTACAGCTAAACAAATCATTACGGGTCAGGTAATTGACATTCGAAGTTCTCTCTGTTGTATTTTGTAGTGCTGTATTCATACCACAGATACTGTTAGTGTTCGTTTTGCTTCTTAGGGAGGTTTTTTTTAGACTCTCTCTCTCTCTCTTTCTCTCTCTCTCTCTATATATATATATATAATGCAAACATTTTTTTAAATATAAACAATATATCAAAGGGGTGGAATGTAATTTTAAGGGTTGGTTGTGTTAATAAGATGCAAAGCAACGTGTGCTCATATTTCACTTGAAGGAAATCATGTTATTTTTTCATATATCTCACTTTGATTATACACAGCTAACATGAAAATGACTGATATATTTCCTAGTTCCTCTAAAAGGCCCGCCCTCAAGTGATTGCGAACGAAAGTGAGGAGATGTCGCCGACGCCCTCTCTCTATTCTGCCGCCCTAGACCGCCTGGGTCACCTCTATGGACGCGGTGGCCCTGGGTGCGGGGAATAATGGGTTAAAGTTCATTTTCACAACAACGCCACAGTATAGCCAACCTAGTGCTGGGTTTGCTCCTGTCATTTTTCTGATTTTTGATACAATAATCTACGCTGCAACGTGGGATTGGCCAGCAATTTGCCATTGAAGGAGCAGCAGAGACTATGGGACTTTGTCAGACTTTGATAGTGACTTTGTCAGTACCTACAGTTCATATGCACCAGTTTTTTTTTTCCTCTGAATCATAACATGTAAGTGTAATTAAAATTGTTGCCTCATTTTGAGTAGTTTGCAAAATATGTGTTTAATTGTGTGTTGTAACTTGTAATCGCTTAGCGTTGCTTTTAATCACGTATCTATTATAGATCAGTGCTTGTACTGTATCTCTCAGGTTAAATCTGTATGGGGCTATTCACATATCGCGTCCAAAACCACTTTAAAAATGTGACACATGTTTTTTCCTTTACTGATTTAAATGCGTTTCTGAACTGTCTATCCTCTGCTGTTTGCCTTTGCTATGGCCACCATCAACTGTTCCTACACACGCGTTACGCGGTAAATTTTTTCAAATAGTTCAGTTTTTATCCACGTTGTTGATTAACTGCATTCATTTATTGCATTCTCGCATTGGGCTCCCATATACTCTCTGGCTGCTATTTCATAGCCGTGGTGTGCTTTTCTCTCTGTCTCGTGCTGAATGCTGTCGACCAATCGCAACAGACTGGGTCATCAGACCAATCAGCGCAGATTAGCTTCGTGCTAAGGAGAGGTTTGGGAACAAATGAATTGTTGAACGATTCATATGGGAGTCGCTGGGATAATTAGGTAAAAACAAATCCATATTATAAGACAATAAAGTGTGTTTTGACCTTGCACGCATATCGGGCTGTTGTTGGAAACCCTCAAAACCAAAATATGACCTTCTTTAATGCAAAATAGGGGCTCTTTAAATAAACTAAACAAGCAAAAATCCAACCAACCAACTATATATAAGCAGTTGTGTACCCTCAGCATTTTGTGAAATAAATTGACTTTCCATTTAAAGAAGTTTACTGAATTCTCAAACATCATAACAAAAATCTCTGGTCAAAAATGTGCTTTATCTTTCTTTCCAATTTCATAGTTTAACCTAAAACAGTCCGAAGGTGAAGCAAGCCAATATAATCAAAGTAGTAGGGGGGAAATAGTGAATGTACAAAACTAATCATTTCAACATGTGTAAACTGTACATGAATTTAAGCACTATTAATAAATTATATCAGATCAAATTATAGCTCTTACAATTATAAAAACAATAAA
The DNA here is from genome assembly GCF_052040795.2 of Danio rerio. Lineage (NCBI taxonomy): Eukaryota > Metazoa > Chordata > Actinopteri > Cypriniformes > Danionidae > Danio > Danio rerio. The sequence continues at coordinate 25,541,028 of NC_141044.1, forward strand.
TTAATGCAATGATTATGCACGACTAAACAAGAATAAATATATGGCATAAACAATAAATGTAAATGCATAAAATCAAATGAAAGCAGTAATAAATGCGCAAACAAAAACTAAAAATAAAAAATAAAACTGCAAATAAAACAAACAAATAAAAGACATATATAATTAATGCATGCATAAAACATAATAAAAAACGTTCAATTTTAAATTAACAAACTACAGGCTACAATTTAGTAATGACTGCAGCATTTCTTCTGTATGTTTCTTCTCTCTTAAATATTCATTTCCATGTCCATTTTCGCACAGGTTATTTTGATCCTTATGGAAATCTCATTTGATGCAGTCTGTCTAAAAGGCTGCAGCTCTAGCATCACAGCAGTGACACTAAATATAGCAGTAAGCGCACCTACAGTATAGTGTAAGACACAAACACAACTCTTACACATCAGACATCCTCCATCCTTAGTCAAACCTGCCCAGGAGATCACTCACCACCTTAAAACAGAGCGGCTGGATTAGCTTAACTGAGGATAACACCTCCATACATGTAAAGCAGAAACTCAAACATCAAAGACTAGGCCAGAGCCCAACACTGTATCACACAGAATAAATCACACATCCCTGATGTACAGTACAGGCCTCCAAACACCGCTTCAAAAGCTTCTGTGCTCAACCGCTCAGAGAAAACGTGGCTACTCCCATGACCGTTTCCTTTTTAAATCCTTAAATTAATAAAATCTGCAGTATATTAGCTCAAAAATAATTCATTAATTAAGGATAATATGAGATTTACTTATATAGCGTGTTGCCACATACAGTTGAAGTCAGAATTATTAGCCCCCTTCGATTTTTTTTCTTCTTTTTTAAATAATTTCCAAATGGTTTTCAACAGAGAAAGGACATTTTCACAGTATGTCTGATAATATTTTTTCTTCTGGAGAAAGTCTTATTTGTTTTAATTTGGCTAGAATAAAAGCAGTTTTGAATTTTTTATGAACCATTTTAGGGACAAAATTATTAGCCTCTTTAAGCTATATTTTTTCTTGATAGTCTACAAAACAAACCACTGTTAATAACTTGCCTAATTCCCCTAACCTGCCTAGTTAACTTAATTAACCTAGTTAAGCCTTTAAATGTCACTTTAAGCTGTATAGAAGCGTCTTAAAAATTTGTAGTAAAATATTATTTACAGTCATCACGGCAAAGATAAAATAAATCAGTTATTAGAGATGAGTTATTAAAATTATTATGTTTAGAAACATGTTGGAAAAATCTGCTCTCCCTTAAACGGAAATTAGGGAAAGAATAAACAAGCGGTCTAATAATTTAAGGGGGCTAATAATTCTGACTTCAACTGTACATGGTGTCTAAAAACAGAAAATTTATTCTGGCATGCAGTGAATATGACTTACTTTAATTGCACTAACCAGTTTGTAGAGCTGCAATCAATCAATCAATCAATCAATCAATCAATCAATCAATCAATCAATCAATCAATCAATCAATCAATCATTCATTCATTCATTCATTCATTCATTCATTCATTCATTCAATCATTCATTCATTCATTCATTCAATCATTCATTCATTCATTCAATCATTCATTCATTTTATTTATTTATTTATTTATTTATTTATTTATATAATTTTTTTAAAGAAGTCTCTTTTGCTCATCAACCTGCATTTATTTGATTCAAAGCACATCAAAACCAGTACAATTTTGAAAGTTTCACTATTTAAAGGGGTGATTTAAACTATATTTTTAAGGCTTGGTTGTGTTTATAAGGTGCAATGCTCATGCTTCATTTGTAAAAAAGATCACGTTATTTTTTCATATATCATACTCTGATTATATACAGTTACACAGCTAACATGAAAACGACCATTATACTTCCTAGTTCCTCTGAAAGCCCACCCTCAAGAGTCTCTGATTAGTCAGATAATGTGCTGTGATTAATGGACCGGCTGCACGTCACCAGAAAAAGCATCACATCTCAACAAAAACAAGCTTTTGTGGCTGTGTAAATACCGTCAGTCAGAGTAGCGGTTAGCCGTATCAGTTTGTGCCTGAATTGGACATAAAATGACAGAGAGGGCACACCTGAACCTCACACCTGCTGTGACACATCTGACAAGTGTCTTTCACATTGATTTGGAATAAGCATGTGCAAGTAGTATGAAACGTTCACTTATCTTTTGCAAGTTTGTAAATTAATATGTAGAACACACGGAAGCCATGTGCATAGTGAGACACTGCACCTCTGGTAAAGATTGTGGGTTTTTACAGCGGTTTGACAGAAAAATATAAATTTGTAGCTAAATTATCAGCGGTGCCAAACAGCAGTTCCCGTTGTTTACATCCTAGTTTATGTCCTTGCTACAACATACCGTTGACAATAGAAACTATGCATGTAATAGATCAATTTTAACAAATAAAAATACTTACAGGTTGTGGCTCACAGGCCAAATACAGTATACATTTTTAGAATTATTCATTCATTCATTTTCTTGTTGGCTTTGTCCCTTTATTAATCTGGGGTCGCCACAGCGGAAAAAACCGCCAACTTATCCAGCAAATTTTTACGCATCGGATGCCCTTCTAGCTGCAACCCATCTCTGGGAAACATCCACACACACATTCACACACACACTCATACACTACGGACAATTTAGCCTACCCAATTCACCTGTACCGCATGACTTTGGACTGCGGGTGGAAACCTATGCGAAGGCAGGGAGAACATGCAAACTCCACACAGAAACTCCAACTGAGCCAAGGTTCGAACCAGCGACCCAGCGACCTTCTTGCTGTGAGGCAACAGCACTACCTACTGCGCCACTGCCTCACCCACATTTTTATAATTATCTGGAATATAATTAGGGGGTCAAGCGCGAAGCGCTGAAACCCTATTGTTTTTGTTAAGATTTTTATTATTATTATTATTATTATTATTATTATTAGGGGGTCAAGCGCGAAGCGCTGAAACCCTATTGTTTTTGTTAAGATTTTTATTAGGGGGTCAAGCGCGAAGCGCTGAAACCCTATTGTTTTTGTTAAAATTTTTATTATTATTATTATTATTATTATTATTATTATTCTGCCGAAGTCACTATTGCCCAGGCCAAACCGTAAGGCCGAGAGAGCTGAAACTTGGCCAGATGGTAGTACTCCGGTACACTACATTCTCACCAAAGATCAACCAAATCGGACCATAGGTGGCGCTATGGCGCCAAAAACCAAGATTTTGGACATTTTTGACCGCTATACGTTCACCGTTTGTCGTAGACTCAAAAACTTTACATTTTTTCAATCCTTGGGTTAGCCCCAACAAAAGTGCACAGCTGAACTTTTTGCTCTACGACGCACCGTTTTCCCGCTACATCGCCATTTGTCTGAAACCTACTTTTGCGAACTAGTCCTAGGTTTTACACTCAATCTAAACCAAACCAGCTCTCAAATGTTCTCTAGACACTGAATATCAATAATTATCAAAAAAAAGTTGACATTTTTTTTCTCACTCGAAACAGTACACAACAATGTTCGATGCTAATTGAAGCTAAATGCTAATTGGAGCTATAACTTTTGAACGAAATGAGATATCATCACCAAACTTGATACACACATGCATAAGCTCAATTTGAGGTGACACTGCAAAACCCACAGACTTTGGCCACATGGTGGCGCTATAAAGCTAAAAAAACATAAAAATTACTCTAACCTTACAGCCACTAGTCCAATCAGCTTAAAATTTGGTATGCAGTGTCTTTGACCAAGTTGTCATAACATACTATAAGGACATTGGCATATCTCAAAAAACATGGCCGCCATTTGCCAATTAAAATTGAGCAGCCATTTAACAAGGTTAACGATGAGTGATCAAAACGAAACTCGCTGGGCATGTTCGACTCACGGTCCTAGAGGTCTGTAAGAATTTTGAAAGAAATCGGCCACTAGGGGGCGATTTTACGTATTTTTAGTGTGTAATGGGTTGTGTATCACACAACCTTTTGCGCAACCACACAAAATACATATCATATGATAGGCCTGCTCATACCGAACAGTTTGACACTCAAACCACTGCTGTCACTTACACCGTTCGTTAAATATTCATCAATATAGGAAAAACCTACTTTTGCGAACTAGTCCCTGGTTTTTAGTTCAATCGCAACGAAACCAGTGTTGTTGGAATCTCTGGACTGTGTAGATCAATAATTATCAAAAAAAAGTTGAACTTTTCACTTTGGCTAGCTGTAACAGGCTCATTTACAAAAGGGGCGTGTCCACACGAACCTACATGCCTGTAAACCAATAAGGAAAACTCAAAACACCACAGAAATTGGTGAGCACATGTGCCATATCAATGTGAACAAACATGCAACATTTTGTGAAGATCAAACCATAGGTGGCGCTACAATAGCAAAAATAGTCTTTAAATACTGCTAAATCGCTTAAAAATAAAGTAAATTTGCTTCATTTACACACTATTTCACAAAAAACACTTAATATACATATCATATGATAGGTCTGCTCATACTGAACAGTTTGAGACTAAAACCACTGCTGTTACTCAAACTGTTCATTAAAAAACCATCAATATAAACAAAACCTACTTTTGCAAACTAGTCCCTGGTTTTTAACTCAATCACAACAAAACCAGTGTTGTATGAACCTCTGGACTGAGTAGATCAATAATTATCAAAAAAATGTTGAACTTTCCATTTTAGATAGCTGTAACAGGCTCATTTACAAAAGGGGCGTGTCTACACGAACCTACATGCCTGTAAACCAATAAGGAAAACCGAAAGCATCACAGAAATTGGTGAGCAGATGTGGCATATCAATGTGAATAAACATGCAAAATCTTGTGGAGATTGGGCAATAGGTGGCGCTATAATAGTGGAAATGGTTCTAAAAACATGCTAAAATGGCTTAAAAATGAAGTAAAAGTGCTTCATTTACACACTTATCACGGAAATGATTTATAAGTTTTTTTTTTTGTCCATCTTGGATGTTTAAAGGTCTCAAAAACACATTTTCAATATTCTATCATTTTAGCCACTATAACACAGACTTTTCACTGTCACCTACCATTTCTAATCACTAGATGTCACAACAAGACCACTTATTTATTGTTCAAAACATTTGCATACCTTTGTTGTTTTACATTTTTTGAGTTTAAAGTTAGGGAAATTGCATTTAGGATCATTCTGAATCATATTTTGACCTGATGTAAACACTGTTATGCATTAAACATCTAATTTGGTCCCAGTTAACCTCTTCATAATAATTCTAATAGGTAAAACTGGTTCTATGATTAAACACCTTGTTTTAAAACATATGTAAAGAAAATCACAACTGTGGCTTCTAGATGGCAGTAACAGACCACTTATTGTTTATTTTACTGCTCTATAGCAAAGAATGTAATGTAATGTTATGTAATGCATTCTGAATCCCAAACTGACATGGCATGAACACAGTTAATTCATTTAAGATCAAATTTAGTTAAAGCTTTTCACACCTTTTACTCTGTAGATTTTTAATTGTTTTAATAAAATACAAATTTTTCATTTTATATAGTTAGAACATGCTCAATTATAGAAGGGATATGTTTATGCACACCTAAATGGCTGTAATCACATAAATAAATTACACTGTGGCCACTAGATGGCAGTAGGAGATCACTAATAGCTCATTCACTGCTCTTTTGTCATTTTTATTAAGAAGAGCTAAAATAGCCATAACTCATGAATGCATTAAAATATCTTCACCAAACTTGTTACACATATGCAAGAGGTCAGTCTAAGGTCATAGCATAAAACTGGTAGACAATGGCCACATGATGGCGCTATACATTGTAAAATCACTGTATCTGAGTAACCATTTATCTGATTAACTTAAAATTTGACATGTCGTGTCTTTGTCTAAGGTGCCATGACTCGATCTACACAATATATCATAGGGCTGCTTATACTGGTCACTTTGACATAAAAGCGGTCACTCGAAATGTTCTTAAGAAATTTGTCTATACGTAAAAACTGAAGTTGCATTTCTGGAGTGTTTAATCAAACATTTGTTAGCTCAATCTATAAACTCTAACACTCTATTCGTATATTTCATTGGCGAATAAACTACTTACAGGCTTCCTGACTGCTATATGACCTTACCCTGCTAAACTGCTTGACCCCCGTTAATTGCTGCTTGCAGCTATATTTAGGGGGTCAAGCGCGAAGCGCTGAAACCCTATTGTATTTGTAAGGATTTTTAGGGGGTCAAGCGCGAAGCGCTGAAACCCTATTGTTTTTGTTAAGATTTTTATTATTATTATTATTATTATTATTATTATTATTATTATTATTATTATTATTATTATTATTATTATTCTGCCGAAGTCACTATTGCCCAGACCAAACCGTAAGGCCGAGAGAGCTGAAACTTGGCCAGATGGTAGTACCCCGGTACACTACGTTCTGGCCAAAGATCAGCCAAATCAGACCATAGGTGGCGCTATGGCGCCAAAAAAACACTTTTTGGACATTTTTGGCCGCTATTCGTTCACCGTTTGTCGTAGACTCAAAAACTTTACATTTTTTGAATCCTTGGGTTAACCTGAACAAAAGTGTATACCAGAAATTTTTGCTCTACGACGCACCGTTTTCCCGCTACATCGCGATTTATCCGAAACCTACTTTTGCGAACTAGTCCTAGGTTTTACACTCAATCTAAACCAAACCAGCTCTCAAATGTTCTCTGGACACTGAATATCAATAATTATCAAAAAAAAGTTGACATTTTTATTCTCACTCGAAACAGTACACAACAATGTTCGATGCTAAATGAAGCTAAATGCTAATTGGAGCTATAACTTTTGAACGAAATGAGATATCATCACCAAACTTAATACACACATGCATAAGCTCAATTTGAGGTGACACTGCGAAACCCGCAGACTTTGGCCACATGGTGGCGCTATAAAGTTAAAAAAACATAAAAATTACTCTAACCTTACAGCCATTTGTCCGATCAGCTTGAAATTTGGCATACAGTGTCTTTGACCAAGTTGTCATAACATACTATAAGGATATTGGCATATCTCAAAAAACATGGCCGCCATTGGCCAATTAAAATTGAGCAGCCATTTAACAAGGTTAACGATGAGTGATCAAAACGAAACTCGCTGGGCATGTTCGACTCATGGTCCTAGAGGTCTGTAAGAATTTTGAAAGAAATCGCCCACTAGGGGGCGATTTTACGTATTTTTAGTGTGTAATGGGTTGTGTATCACACAACTTTTTGCGCAACCACACAAAATACATATCATATGATAGGCCTGCTCATACCGAACCGTTTGACACTCAAACCACTGCTTTCACTTACACCGTTCGTTAAATATTCATCAATATAGGAAAAACCTACTTTTGCGAACTAGTCCCTGGTTTTTCACTCAATCGCGACGAAACCAGTGTTGTTGGAATCTCTGGACTGTGTAGATCAATAATTATCAAAAAAAAGTTGAACTTTTCACTTTGGTTAGCTGTAACAGGCTAATTTACAAAAGGGGCGTGTCCACACAAACCTACATGCCTGTAAACCAATAGGGAAAGGCCAAAACATCACAGAAATTGGTGAGCACATGTGGCATATTAACGAGATGAAACTTGCAAAATTTTGTAAAGATCAAACCATAGGTGGCGCTACAATAGTAAAAATAGTCTTTAAATAATGCTAAATCGCTTAAAAATAAAGTAAATTTGCTTCATTTACATACTATTTCACAAAAAACAGTCAATCTAAATATCATATGATAGGCCTGCTTATACTGAACAGTTTGAGACTAAAACCACTGCTGTTACTCAAACTGTTCATTAAAAAACCATCAATATAAACAAAACCTACTTTTGCGAACTAGTCCCTGGTTTTTAACTCAATCGCAACGAAACCAGTGTTGTATGAACCTCTGGACTGAGTAGATCAATAATTATCAAAAAAAAGTTGAACTTTCCATTTTAGATAGCTGTAACAGGCTCATTTACAAAAGGGGCGTGTCTACACGAACCTACATGCCTGTAAACCAATAAGGAAAACCCAAAACAGCACAGAAATTGGTGAGCAGATGTGGCATATTAATGTGAATAAACATGCAAAATTTTGTGGAGATTGGGCAATAGGTGGCGCTATAATAGTGGAAATGGTTCTAAAAACATGCTAAAATGGCTTAAAAATGAAGTAAATGTGCTTCATTTACACACTTATCACTGAAATGATTTATAAATTTTTTTTTGTCCATCTTGGATGTTTAAAGGTCTCAAAAACACATTTTAAATATTCTATCATTTTAGCCACTATAACACAAACTTTTAACTGTCACCTACCATTTCTAACCACTAGATGTCACAACAAGACCACTTATTTATTGTTCATAACATTTGCATACCTTTGTTGTTTTACATTTTTTGAGTTTAAAGTCAGGGAAATTGCATTTAGGATCATTTTGAATCATATTTTGACCTGATGTAAACACTGCTATGCATTAAACATCTTATTTGGTCCCAGTTAACCTCTTCATAATAATTCTAATAGGTAAAACTGGTTCTATGATTAAACACCTTGTTTTAAAACATGTAAAGAAAATCACAACTGTGGCAACTAGATGGCAGTAACAGACCACTTATTGTTTATTTTACTGCTCTATAGCAAAGAATATAATGTAATGTTATGTAATGCATTCTGAATCCCAAACTGACACAGCATGAACACAGTTAATCCATTTAAGATCAAATTTACTTAAAGCTTTTCACACTTTTTACTCTGTAGATTTTTAATTATTTTAATAAAATACAAATTTTTCATTTTATGCAGTTAGAACATGCTCAATTATAAAAGGGATATGTTTATGCACACCTAAATGGCTGTAATCACATAAATAAATTACACTGTGGCCACTAGATGGCAGTAGGAGATCACTAATAGCTTATTCACTGCTCTTTTGTCATTTTTATTAAGAAGAGCTAAAATAGCCATAACTCATGAAGGAATTAAAATATCTTCACCAAACTTGTTACACATATGCAAGAGGTCAGTCTAAGGTCATAGCATAAAACTCGTAGACAATGGCCACATGATGGCGCTATACATTGTAAAATCACTGTATCTGAGTAACCATTTATCTGATTAACTTAAAATTTGACATGTCGTGTCTTTGTCTAAGGTGCCATGACTCGATCTAAACATTATATCATAGGGCTGCTTATAATAGTCACTTTGACATAAAAGCGGTCACTCGAAATGTTCATTAAAAATTTGTCAATATGTAAAAACTGAAATTGCTTTTCTTTAGGCGTCCTAACTGCTATATGACCTTACCCTGCTAAACTGCTTGACCCCCGTTAATTGCTGCTTGCAGCTATATTTATTATTATTATTCTGCCGAAGTCACTATTGCCCAGACCAAACCGTAAGTCCGAGAGAGCTGAAACTTAGCCAGATGGTAGTACTCCGGTACACTACACTCTCACCGAAGATCAGCCAAATCGGCCCATAGGTGGCGCTATTGCGCCAAAACCCAATATTTTGGCCGCCATTTGTACACCGTTTGTCGTAGACTCAAAAAAATTACATATTTGGAATCCTTGGGTCAGCCCGAACAAAAGTGGAGTGACCCAGATTTTCTCTACGGTGGACCGTTTTCCCGCTACATCGCGATTTATCCGAAACCTACTTTTGCGAACTAGTCCTAGGTTTTTTGCCCAATCTGAACCAAACCAGCTCTGAAATGTTCTCTGGACACTGAATATCAATAATTATCAAAAAAAAGTTGACATTTTTATTCTCGCACGAAACAGTACACAACAATGTTCGATGCTAATTGAAGCTAATTGCTAATTGTAGCTATAACTTTTGAAAGGAATGAGATATCCTCACCAAACTTGGTAGACATATGCATAAGCTTAATTTGATGTGACAGTGCAAAACCCGTGGACTTTGGCCACATGGTGGCGCTATAAAGTTTAAAAACCATAAAAATTACTCTAACCTTACAACCATTACTCCAATCAGCTTGAAATTTGGCATGCAGTGTCTTTGACCAAGTTGTCATAACATACTATAAGGACATTGGCATATCTCAAAAAACATGGCCGCCATTAGCCAATAAAAATTGAGCAGCCATTTAACAAGGTTAACGATGAGTGATCGGAACGAAACTCAGTGGGCATATTCAACTCATGGTCCTAGAGATCTGTAAGAATTTTGAAAGAAACCGGTCACTAGGGGGCGATTTTACGTATTTTTAGTGAGTAATGGGTTGTGTATTACACAACCTTTTGCGCAACCACACAAAATACATATCATATGATAGGCCTGCTTATACCAAACAGTTTGACACTAAAACCACTGCTGTCACTCACACCGTTCGTTAAATATTCATCAATATAGGAAAAACCTACTTTTGCGAACTAGTCCCTGGTTTTTCACTCAATCGCGACGAAACCAGTGTTGTTGGAATCTCTGGACTGTGTAGATCAATAATTATCAAAAAAAAGTTGAACTTTTCACTTTGGCTAGCTGTAACAGGCTAATTTACAAAAGGGGCGTGTCCACACGAACCTATATGCCTGTAAACCAATAAGGAAAACTCAAAACATCACAGAAATTGGTGAGCACATGTGGCATATCAACAAGATGAAACTTGCAAAATTTTGTGAAGATCAAACCATAGGTGGCGCTATAATAGAAAAAATAGTCTTTAAATAATGCTAAATCGCTTTTAAAAAAAGTAAATTTGCTTCTTTTACATACTATTTCACAAAAAACACTTAATCTAAATATCATATGATAGGTCTGCTCATACTGAAAAGTTTAAGACTAAAACCACTGCTGTTACTCAAACTGTTCATTAAAAAACCATCAATATAAACAAAACCTATTTTTGCGAACTAGTCCCTGGTTTTTAACTCAATCGCAACGAAACCAGTGTTGTATGAACCTCTGGACTGAGTAGATCAATAATTATCAAAAAAAAGTTGAACTTTCCATTTTAGATAGCTGTAACAGGCTCATTTACAAAAGGGGCGTGTCTACACGAACCTACATGCCTGTAAACCAATAGGGAAAACAGAAAACATCACAGAAACTGGTGAGCAGATGTGGCATATCAATGTGAATAAACATGCAAAATTTTGTGGAGATCGGGCTATAGGTGGCGCTATTATAGTGGAAATGGTTCTAAAAACATGCTAAAATGGCTTAAAAATGAAGTAAATGTGCTTCATTTACACACTTATCACTGAAATGATTTACAGTATAAGTTATTTTTTTGCCCATCTTGGATGTTTAAAGGTCTCAAAAACACATTTTCAATATTCTATCATTTTAGCCACTATAACACAGACTTTTAACTGTCACCTACCATTTCTAACCACTAGATGTCACAACAAGACCACTTATTTATTGTTCAAAACATTTGTATACCTTTGTTGTTTTACATTTTTTGAGTTTAAAGTCAGGGAAATTGCATTTAGGATCATTCTGAATCACATTTTGACCTGATGTAAACACTGTTATGCATTAAACATCTAATTTGGTCCCAGTTAACCTTTTCATAATAATTCTAAAAGGTAAAACTGGTTCTATGATTAAACACCTTGTTTTAAAACATATGTAAAGAAAATCACAACTGTGGCTTCTAGATGGCAGTAACAGACCACTTGATGTTTATTTTACTGCTCTATAGCAAAGAATGTAATGTAATGTTATATAATGCATTCTGAATCCCAAACTGACATGGCATGAACACAGTTAATGCATTTAAGATCAAATTTAATTAAAGCTTTTTTACACTTTTTACTCTGTAGATTTATTATTATTTTAATAAAATACAAATTTTTCATTTTATATAGTTAGAACATGCTCAATTATAGAAGGGATATGTTTATGCACACCTAAATGGCTGTAATCACATAAATAAATTACACTGTGGCCACTAGATGGCAGTAGGAGATCACTAATAGCTTACTCACTGCTCTTTTGTCATTTTTATTAAGAAGAGCTAAAATAGCCATAACTCATGAAGGAATTAAAATATCTTCACCAAACTTGTTACACATATGCAAGAGGTCAGTCTAAGGTCATAGCATAAAACTCGTAGACAATGGCCACATGATGGCGCTATACATTGTAAAATTACTGTATCTAAGTAACCATTTATCTGATTAACTTAAAATTTGACATGTCGTGTCTTTCGCTGCGTCCCAAATCGCATACTTATGCACTATTCTACGCCATTTTGTAGTATAAACAGTGTAAGTAGTGTGTTCACACTGAAAACTCTAAAAATCATAAGTGCACTTTAATTACCCGGATGATGCACTCATTCAGCTGCTAAAATGAAGTGTGGAATGATGGACACTTCACGCACTCAACGACCGCAGGTTTGCATACGTAGCGGAAGGGGCGGAGCTATCGGACGCACATGTTGGATAACTTTATTTATTTTGGATGGTGAAAGCAAATTTCTCCAACGAGAGTGATTATAGCGCCTCCCGATGGTGAATGCGGCAATACTCATGGCAGGTATTATTTGATAATTCTGTTGTTTATTTCACTGATTTGGCAACCGTCAAACGTCATTAGGGAAACGGTTTGAATTTCCGCTTAGTAAAAAAAACATTAGTGTGCCATTTGGGACACCACTTCATACATATACTATCCTGTTGAGTGTGTAAGTGCATAAGTACATAGTGCATGAGTGCATAGTGTATAGTGTGCCATTTGGGACGCAGCTATAGTCTAAGGTGCCATGACTCGATCTCCACATTATATCATAGGGCTGCTTATACTGGTCACTTTGACATAAAAGCGGTCACTCGAAATGTTCATTAAAAATTTGTCAATATGTAAAAATCGAAGTAGCTTCTCTGGAGTGTTTAATCAAACATTTGTTAGCTCAATCTATAAACTCTAACCCTCTGATCGTATATTTCATTGTCGAATAAACTATTTACAGGCGTCCTAACTGCTATATGACCTTACCCTGCTAAACTGCTTGACCCCCGTTAATTGCTGCTTGCAGCTATATTTATTATTATTATTATTATTATTCTGCCGAAGTCACTATTGCCCAGACCAAACCGTAAGGCCGAGAGAGCTGAAACTTGGCCAGATGGTAGTACTCCGGTACACTACATTCTCACCAAAGATCAACCAAATCGGACCATAGGTGGCGCTATGGTGCCAAAAACCAAGATTTTGGACATTTTTGGCCGCTATACGTTCACCGTTTGTCGTAGACTCAAAAACTTTACATTTTTTCAATCCTTGGGTTAGCCCCAACAAAAGTGTATAGCAGAAATTTTTTCTCTACGACGCACCGTTTTCCCGCTACATCGCGATTTGTCCGAAACCTACTTTTGCGAACTAGTCCTAGGTTTTACACTCAATCTAAACCAGACCAGCTCTCAAATGTTCTCTGGACACTGAATATCAATAATTATCAAAAAAAAGTTGACATTTTTATTCTCACGCGAAACAGTGCACAACAATGTTCGATGCTAATTGAAGCTAAATGCTAATTGCAGCTATAACTTTTGAACGAAATGAGATATCTTCACCAAACTTAGTACACACATGCATAACCTCAATTTGAGGTGACACTGCAATACCCGCAGACTTTGGCCACATGGTGGCGCTATAAAGCTAAAAAAATATAAAAATTACTCTAACCTTACAGCCACTAGTCCAATCAGCTTGAAATTTGGCATGCAGTGTCTTTGACCAAGTTGTCATAACATACTATAAGGACATTGGCATATCTCAAAAAACATGGCCGCCATCGGCCAATTAAAATTGAGCAGCTATTTAACAAGGTTAACGATGAGTGATCAAAACGAAACTCGCTGGGCATGTTCGACTCATGGTCCTAGAGGTCTGTAAGAATTTTGAAAGAAATCGGCCACTAGGGGGCGATTTTACGTATTTTTAGTGTGTAATGGGTTGTGTATCACACAACCTTTTGCGCAACCACACAAAATACATATCATATGATAGGCCTGCTCATACCAAACAGTTTGACACCCAAACCACTGCTGTCACTCACACCGTTCGTTAAATATTCATCAATATAGGAAAAACCTACTTTTGCGAACTAGTCCCTGGTTTTTCACTCAATCGCAACGAAACCAGTGTTGTTGGAATCTCTGGACTGTGTAGATCAATAATTATCAAAAAAAAGTTGAACTTTTCTTTTTGGCTAGCTGTAACAGGCTAATTTACAAAAGGGGCGTGTCCACACTAACCTACATGCCTGTAAACCAATAAGGAAAACTCACAACATCACAGAAATTGGTGAGCACATGTGCCATATCAATGAGAAGAAACTTGCAAAATTTTGTGAAGATCAAACCATAGGTGGCGCTATAATAGCAAAAATAGTCTTAAAAACATGCCAAATGGCTTAAAAATAAAGTAAATGTGCTTCATTTAAACACTATTTCACAAATACACTTAATCTACATATCATATGATAGGTCTGCTCATACTGAACAGTTTGACACTAAAACCACTGCTGTTACTCAAACTGTTCATTAAAAAAACATCAATATAAACAAAACCTACTTTTGCGAACTAGTCCCTGGTTTTTAACTCAATCGCAATGAAACCAGTGTTATATGAACCTCTGGACTGAGTAGATCAATAATTATCAAAAAAAAGTTGAACTTTCCATTTTAGATAGCTGTAACAGGCTCATTTACAAAAGGGGCGTGTCTACACGAACCTACATGCCTGTTAAACAATAAGAAAAACCCAAAACATCACAGAAATTGATGAGCACATGTGGCATATCAATGCGAATAAACATGCAAAATTTTGTGGTGATCGGGCAATAGGTGGCGCTATAATAGTAGAAATGGTTCTAAAAACATCATAAAATGGCTTATAAATGCAGTAAATGTGCTTCATTTACAAACCTATCACTGAAATGATTTACAAGTTGTTGTTTTTTTGCCCATCTTGGATGTTTAAATGTCTTAAAAACACATATTTTCAGTATTCTATCATTTTAGCCACTATAACACAGACTTTTAACTGTCACCTACCATTTTTAACCACTAGATGTCACCACAAGACCACTTATTTTTTTGTTCATAACATTTGCATACCTTTGTTTTTTGAAATTAAAGTCAGGGAAATTGCATTTAGGATCATTCTGAATCACATTTTGACATGATGTAAACACTGTTATGCATTAAACATCATATTTAGTCCCAGTTAACCTCTTCATAATAATTCTAATGGGTTAAACTGCTTCTATAATTAAACACCTTGTTTTAAAACACGTGTAAAGAAAATCACAACTGTGGCCACTAAATGGCAGTAACAGACCACTTGTTGATTATTTTACTGCTCTGTAGCAAAGAATGTGATGTAATGTAATGCATTCTGAATCCCAAACTGACATGACATGAACACAGTTAATGCATTTAAGATCAAATTTAGTCAAAGCTTTTCACACTTTTTACTCTGTAGATTTTTAATTATTTTAACAAAATACAAATTTTTCATTTTATATAGTTAGAACATGCTCAATCATAGAAGGGATATGTTTATTCACACCTAAATGGCTGTAATCACATAAATAAATTACACTGTGGCCACTAGATGGCAGTAGGAGATCACTAATAGCTTATTCACTGCTCTTTTGTCATTTTTATTAAGAAGAGCTAAAATAGCCATAACTCATGAAGGAATTAAAATATCTTCACCAAACTAGTTACACATATGCAAGAGGTCAGTCTAAGCTCATAGCATGAAACTCATAGACATTGGCCACATGATGGCGCTATACATTGTAAAATCACTGAATCTGAGTAACCATTTATCTGATTAACTTAAAATTTGACATGCCGTGTCTGTCTAAGGTACCATGACTCAATTTGCACATTATATCATAGGGCTGTTTACACTGGTCAATTTGAAATAAAAGCGGTCACTCAATGTTCATAAGAAATTTGTCAATATGTAAAAACTGAAGTTGCATTTCTGGAATGTTTTATCAAACGTTTGTTAGCTCAATCTATAAACTCTAACACTCTAATCATATATTTCATTGTCGAATAAACTACTTACAGGCGTCCTAACTGCTATATGACCTTATCCTGCTAAACTGCTTGACCCCCGTTAATTGCTGCTTGCAGCTATATTTATTATTATTAGGGGGTCAAGCGCGTAGCGCTGAAACCCTATTGTATTTGTTAGGATTTTTATTAGGGGGTCAAGCGCGAAGCGCTGAAACCCTATTGTTTTTGTTAAGATTTTTATTATTATTATTATTATTATTATTATTATTCTGCCGAAGTCACTATTGCCCAGACCAAACCGTAAGGCCGAGAGAGCTGAAACTTGGCCAGATGGTAGTACCCCGGTACACTACGTTCTGGCCAAAGATCAGCCAAATCAGATCATAGGTGGCGCTATGGCGCCAAAAAAACACTTTTTGGACATTTTTGGCCGCTTATCGTTCACCGTTTGTCGTAGACTCAAAAACTTTACATTTTTTGAATCCTTGGGTTAACCTGAACAAAAGTGTATAGCAGAAATTTTTGCTCTACGACGCACCGTTTTCCCGCTACATCGCGATTTATCCGAAACCTACTTTTACGAACTAGTCCTAGGTTTTTCACTCAATCTAAACCAGACCAGCTCTCAAATGTTCTCTGGACATTGAATATCAATAATTATCAAAAAAAAGTTGACATTTTTATTCTCACTCGAAACAGTGCACAACAATGTTCGATGCTAATTGAAGCTAAATGCTAATTGGAGCTATAACTTTTGAACGGAATGAGATATCATCACCAAACTTGGTACACACATGCATAAGCTCAATTTGATGTGACAGTGCAAAAACAGCGGACTTTAGCCACATGGTGGCGCTATAAAGCTTAAAAACCATAAAATGACCCTAACCTTACAACCGTTTGTCCGATCAGCTTGAAATTTGGCATGCAGTGTCTTTGACCAGTTTGCCATGACATATTAAAAGGACAATGACACATCTCAAAAAACATGGCCGCCATTAGCCAATTAAAATTGTGCAGCCATTTAGCAAGGTTAACGATGAGCGATCGGAACGAAACTCGCTGGGTATGTTCGACTTATGGACCTAGAGATCTGACAGAATTTTGAAAGAAATCGGCCAGTAGGGGGCGATTTTACGCCATTTTAAGGTGTAATGGGTTGTGTATCACACAACCTTTTGCAAAACCACACAAAATACATATCATATGATAGGCCTGCTCATACCGAACAGTTTGACACTCAAACCACTGCAGTCACTCACACCGTTCAGTAAATATGCATCAATATAGGAAAAACCTACTTTTGCGAACTAGTCCCTGGTTTTTAGTTTAATCGCGACGAAACCAGTGTTGTTGGAATCTCTGGACTGTGTAGATCAATAATTATCAAAAAAAAGTTGAACTTTTCACTTTGGCTAGCTGTAACAGGCTCATTTACAAAAGGGGCGTGTCCACACGAACCTACATGCCTGTAAACCAATAAGGAAAACTCAAAACACCACAGAAATTGGTGAGCACATGTGGCATATCAACGAGATGAAACTTGCAAAATTTTGTGAAGATCAAACCATAGGTGGCGCTATAATAGCAAAAATAGTCTTAAAAACATGCCAAATGGCTTACAAATGCAGTAAATGTGCTTCATTTACACACTATTTCACAAAAAACACTTAATCTACATATCATATGATAGGTCTGCTCATACTGAACAGTTTGACACTAAAACCACTGCTGTTACTCAAACTGTTCATTAAAAAACCATCAATACAAACAAAACCTACTTTTGCAAACTAGTCCCTGGTTTTTCACTCAATCGCAACGAAACCAGTGTTGTTAGAATCTCTGGACTATCTAGATAAATAATTATCAAAAAAAAGTTGAACTTTTCACTTTGGCTAGCTGTAACAGGCTCATTTACAAAAGGGGCGTGTCTACACGAACCTACATGCCTGTAAACCAATAAGGAAGAGGCAAAACATCACAAAAATTGGTGAGCACATGTCGCATATCAATGCGAATAAACATGCAAAATCTTGTGGAGATTGGGCAATAGGTGGCGCTATAATAGTAGAAATGGTTCTAAAAACATCATAAAATGGCTTAAAACTGCAGTAAATGTGCTTCATTTAAACACCTATCACTGAAATGATTTACAAGTTTGTTTGTTTTTTGCCCATCTTCGATGTTTAAAGGTCTCAAAAACACATATTTTCAATATTCTATCATTTTAGCCACTATAACACAGACTTTTAACTGTCACTTACCATTTCTAACCACTAGATGTCACAACAAGACCACTTATTTTTTGTTTATAACATTTGTATACCTTTGTTGTTTTACATTTTTTTTTTTGTTTAAAGTCAGGGAAATTGCATTTAGGATCATTCTGAATCACATTTTGACCTGATATAAACATTGTTATGTATTAAACATCTAATTTGGTCACAGTTAACCTCTGTGTAATAATTCTAATAGGCAAAACTGGTTCTATAATTAAACACCTAGTTTTAAAACATTTGCAAAGAAAATCACAACTGTGGCCACTAGATGGCAGTAAAAGACCACTTATAGTTTATAGTTTATTTTACTGCTCTGTAGCAAGGAACGTGATGTAATATAATGCATTCTGAATCCCAAATTGACATGAACTGAACACAGTTAATGCATTTAAGATAAAATTTTTGTCAAAGCTTGTCACACCTTTTACTCTTTAGATTTTTTAATTCTTTTAATAAAACACAAAATTATTAGTTTATATAGTTATATAGTTTTGTCATTTTTGTTGGGAAGAGCTAAAATAGCCATAACTCATGAATGGATTGAAATATCTACATCAAACTTGGTACACATATGCAAGAGGTTAATCAGAGGTCATAGCATGAAATTTGTAGACATTGGCCACATGGTGGCGCTATACATTGTAAAATCACTGTATCTGAGTAACCATTTATCTGATTATCTAAAAATTTGACATGCCGTGTCTTTGTCTAAGGTGCCATGACTCGATCTACACATTATATCATAGGGCTGCTTATACTGGTCACTTTGACATAAAAGCGGTCACTCGAAATGTTCATTAAAAATTTGTCA
The DNA here is from genome assembly GCF_052040795.2 of Danio rerio. NCBI lineage: Eukaryota > Metazoa > Chordata > Actinopteri > Cypriniformes > Danionidae > Danio > Danio rerio. The sequence goes on from NC_141044.1 coordinate 25,560,186, forward strand.
ATATGTAAAAATCGAAGTTGCTTCTCTGGAGTGTTTAATCAAACATTTGTTAGCTCAATCTATAAATTCTAACACTCTAATCGTATATTTCGTTGTCGAATAAACTACTTACAGGCGTCCTAACTGCTATATGACCTTATCCTGCTAAACTGCTTGACCCCCGTTAATTGCTGCTTGCAGCTATATTTATTATTATTATTCTGCCGAAGTCACTATTGCCCAGACCAAACCGTAAGGCCGAGAGAGCTGAAACTTGGCCAGATGGTAGTACTCCGGTACACTACATTCTCACCAAAGATCAGCCAAATCGGACCATAGGTGGCGCTACAGCACCAAAAACCAACATTTTGGACATTTTTGGCCGCTATACGTTCACCGTTTGTCGTAGACTCAAAAACTTTACATTTTTCCAATCCTTGGGTTAGCCTCAACAAAAGTGCACAGCTGCACTTTTTGCTCTACGACGCACCGTTTTCCCGCTACATCGCGATTTGTCCGAAACCTACTTTTGCGAACTAGTCCTAGGTTTTTCACTCAATCTTAACCAAACCAGCTCTCAAATGTTCTCTGGACACTGAATATCAATAATTATCAAAAAAAAGTTGACATATTTATTCTCACTCGAAACAGTACACAACTATGTTCAATGCTAATTTAAGCTAAATGCTAATTGGAGCTATAACCTTTGAACGGAATGAGATATCATCACCAAACTTGGTAGACACATGCATAAGCTCAATTTGAGGTGACACTGCAAAACCCGCAGACTTTGGCCACATGGTGGCGCTATAAAGCTTAAAAACCATAAAATGACCCTAACCTTACAACCGCTAGTCCGATCAGCTTGAAATTTGGCATGCCGTGTCTTTGATCAGTTTGCCATGACATATTATAAGGACATTGGCACATCTCAAAAAACATGGCCGCCATTGGCCAATAAAGATTGAGCAGCCATTTAACAAGGTTAACGATCAGCGATCGGAACGAAACTCGCTGGGTATGTTCGACGTATAGACCTAGAGGTCTGTAAGAATTTTGAAAGAAATCGGCCACTAGGGGGCGATTTTACGCAATTTTAAGGTGTAATGGGTTGTGTATCACACAACCTTTTGCAAAACCACACAAAATACATATCATATGATAGGCCTGCTCATACCGAACAGTTTGACACTCAAACCACTGCTGTCAGTCACACCGTTCATTAAATATGCATCAATATAGGAAAAACCTACTTTTGCGAACTAGTCCCTGGTTTTTAGTTCAATCGCGACGAAACCAGTGTTGTTGGAATCTCTGGACTGTGTAGATCAATAATTATCAAAAAAAAGTTGAACTTTTCACTTTGGCTAGCTGTAAAAGGCTCATTTACAAAAGGGGCGTGTCCACACAAACCTACATGCCTGTAAACCAATAAGGAAAACTCAAAACACCACAGAAATTGGTGAGCACATGTGGCATATCAACGAGATGAAACTTGCAAAATTTTGTGAAGATCAAACCATAGGTGGCGCTATAATAGCAAAAATAGTCTTAAAAACATGCTAAATGGCTTACAAATGCAGTAAATGTGCTTCATTTACACACTATTTCACAAAAAACACTTAATCTACATATCATATGATAGGTCTGCTCATACTGAACAGTTTGACACTAAAACCACTGCTGTTACTCAATTTGTTCATTAAAAAACCATCAATACAAACAAAACCTACTTTTGCAAACTAGTCCCTGGTTTTTAGTTCAATCGCGACAAAACCAGTGTTGTTAGAATCTCTGGACTATCTAGATCAATAATTATCAAAAAAAAGTGGAACTTTTCACTTTGGCTAGCTGTAACAGGCTCATTTACAAAAGGGGCGTGTCTACACGAACCTACATGCCTGTAAACCAATAAGGAAGAGGCAAAACATCACAAAAATTGGTGAGCACATGTCGCATATCAATGCGAATAAACATGCAAAATTTTGTGGAGATCGGGCAATAGGTGGCGCTATAATAGTAGAAATAGTTCTAAAAACATCATAAAATGGCTTAAAACTGCAGTAAATGTGCTTCATTTACACACCTATCACTGAAATGATTTACAAGTTTGTTTGTTTTTTGCCCATCTTCGATGTTTAAAGGTCTCCAAAACACATATTTTCAGTATTCTATCATTTTAGCCACTATAACACAGACTTTTCACTGTCACCTACCATTTCTAACCACTAGATGTCACAACAAGACCACTTATTTATTGTTCATAACATTTGTATACCTTTGTTGTTTTACATTTTTTTGAGTTTAAAGTCAGGGAAATTGCATTTAGGATCATTCTGAATCACATTTTGACCTGATATAAACACTGTTATGCATTAAACATCTAATTTGGTCACAGTTAACCTCTGTGTAATAATTCTAATAGGCATAACTGGTTCTATAGTTAAACACCTAGTTTTAAAACATTTGTAAAGAAAATCACAATTGTGGCCACTAGATGGCAGTAAAAGACCACTTATAGTTTATAGTTTATTTTACTGCTCTGTAGCAAAGAATGTGATGTAATATAATGCATTCTGAATCCCAAATTTACATGAACTGAACACAGTTAATGCATTTAAGATTAAATTTTGTCAAAGCTTGTCACACATTTTACTCTTTAGATTTTTAAATTCTTTTAATAAAACACAAAATTATTAGTTTATGTAGTTATTTAGTTTTGTCATTTTTGTTGGGAAGAGCTAAAATAGCCATAACTCATAAATGGATTGAAATATCTACACCAAACTTGTAACACATATGCAAGAGGTTAATCAGAGGTCATAGCATGAAATTTGTAGACATTGGCCACATGGTGGCGCTATACATTGTAAAATCACTGTATCTGAGTAACCATTTATCTGATTAACTAGAAATTTGACATGCCGTGTCTTTGTCTAAGGTGCCATGACTCGATCTACACATTATATCTCAGGGCTGCTTATACTGAACGCTTTGACATAAAAGCGGTCACTCGAAATGTTCATTAAAAATTTGTCAATATGTAAAAATCGAAGTTGCTTCTCTGGAGTGTTTAATCAAACATTTGTTAGCTCAATCTATAAACTTTAACACTCTAATCGTATATGTCGTTGTCGAATAAACTACTTACAGGCGTCCTAACTGCTATATGACCTTATCCTGCTAAACTGCTTGACCCCCGTTAATTGCTGCTTGCAGCTATATTTATTATTATTATTCTGCCGAAGTCACTATTGCCCAGACCAAACCGTAAGGCCGAGAGAGCTGAAACTTGGCCAGATGGTAGTACCCCGGTACACTACGTTCTGGCCAAAGATCAGCCAAATCAGACCATAGGTGGCGCTATGGCGCCAAAAAAACACTTTTTGGACATTTTTGCCCGCTATACGTTCACCGTTTGTCGTAGACTCAAAAACTTTACATTTTTTGAATCCTTGGGTTAACCTGAACAAAAGTGTATACCAACAATTTTTGCTCTACGACGCACCGTTTTCCCGCTACATCGCGATTTGTCCGAAACCTACTTTTGCGAACTAGTCCTAGGTTTTACACTCAATCTAAACCAAACCAGCTCTCAAATGTTCTCTGGACACTGAATATCAATAATTATCAAAAAAAAGTTGACATTTTTATTCTTACTCGAAACAGTACACAACAATGTTCGATGCTAATTGAAGCTAAATGCTAATTGGAGCTATAACTTTTGAACGAAATGAGATATCATCATCAAACTTGGTACACACATGCATAAGCTGAAATTGAGGTGACACTGCAAAACCCGCAGACTTTGGCCACATGGTGGCGCTATAAAGCTAAAAAAACATAAAAATTACTCTAACCTTACAGCCACTAGTCCGATCAGCTTGAAATTTGGCATGCAGTGTCTTTGACCAAGTTGTCATAACATACTATAAGGAGATTGGCATATCTCAAAAAACATGGCCGCCATTGGCCAATTAAAATAGAGCAGCCATTTAACAAGGTTAACGATGAGTGATCGAAACGAAACTCGCTGGGCATATTCGCCTCACGGTCCTAGAGGTCTGTAAGAATTTTGAAAGAAATCGGCCACTAGGGGGCGATTTTACGTATTTGTAGTGTGTAATGGGTTGTGTATCACACAACCTTTTGCGCAACCACACAAAATACATATCATATGATAGGCCTGCTCATACCGAACAGTTTGACACTCAAACCACTGCTGTCACTCACACCGTTCGTTAAATATTCATCAATATAGGAAAAACCTACTTTTGCGAACTTGTCCCTGGTTTTTCACTCAATCGCAACGAAACCAGTGTTGTTGGAATCTCTGGACTGTGTAGATCAATAATTATCAAAAAAAAGTTGAACTTTTCACTTTGGCTAGCTGTAACAGGCTAATTTACAAAAGGGGCGGGTCCACACGAACCTATATGCCTGTAAACCAATAAGGAAAACTCAAAACATCACAGAAATTGGTGAGCACATGTGGCATATCAACGAGATGAAACTTGCAAAATTTTGTAAAGATCAAACCATAGGTGGCGCTATAATAGCAAAAATAGTCTTTAAATAATGCTAAATCGCTTAAAGAAAAGTAAATTTGCTTCATTTACATACTATTTCACAAAAAACACTTAATCTAAATATCATATGATAGGTCTGCTCATACTGAACAGTTTGACACTAAAACCACTGCTGTTACTCAAACTGTTCATTAAAAAACCATCAATATAAACAAAACCTACTTTTGCGAACTAGTCCCTGGTTTTTCACTCAATCGCAACGAAACCAGTGTTGTTGGAATCTCTGGACTGTGTAGATCAATAATTATCAAAAAAAAGTTGTACTTTTCACTTTGGCTAGCTGTAACAGGCTAATTTACAAAAGGGGCGTGTCCACACGGACCTACATGCCTGTAAACCAATAAGGAAAGCCCAAAACATCACAGAAATTGGTGAGCACATGTGCCATATCAATGAGAAGAAACTTGCAAAATTTTGTGAAGATCAAACCATAGGTGGCGCTATAATAGCAAAAATAGTCTTAAAAACATGCCAAATGGCTTAAAAATAAAGTAAATGTGCTTCATTTACATACTATTTCACAAATACACTTAATCTACATATCATATGATAGGTCTGGTCATACCGAACAGTTTGACACTAAAACCACTGCTGTCACTCACACCGTTCATCAAAAAACCATTAATATGTACAAAACATACTTTTGCGAACTAGTCCCTGGTTTTTAACTCAATCGCAACGAAACCAGTGTTGTATGAACCTCTGGACTAAGTAGATCAATAATTATCAAAAAAATGTTGAACTTTTCACTTTGGCTAGCTGTAACAGGCTCATTAACAAAAGGGGCGTGTCTACACAAACCTACATGCCTGTAAACCAATAAGGAAAACCCAAAACATCACAGAAATTGGTGAGCACATGTGACATATCAATGTGAATAAACATGCAAAATTTTGTAAAGATCGGTCTATAGGTGGCGCTATAATAGTAGAAATGGTCCTAAAAACATGCTAAAATGGCTTAAAAATGCAGTAAATGTGCTTCATTTACACACTTATCACTGAAATGATTTACAAGTTAATTTTTTTGCCCATCTTGGATGTTTAAAGGTCTCATAAACACATATTTTCAGTATTCTATCATTTTAGCCACTATAACACAGACTTTTAACTGTCACCTACCATTTCTAACCACTAGATGTCACAACAAGACCACTTATTTATTGTTCATAACATTTGCATATCTTTGTTGTTCTACATTTTTTTGAGTTTAAAGTCAGGGAAATTGCATTTAGGATCATTCTGAATCACATTTTGACCTGATATAAACACTGCTATGCATTAAACATCTAATTTGGTCACAGTTAACCTCTGTGTAATAATTCTAATAGGCAAAACTGGTTCTATAATTAAACACCTTGTTTTAAAACATATGTAAAGAAAATCACAACTGTGGCCACTAGATGGCAGTAACAGACCACTTATAGTTTATAGTTTATTTTACTGCTCTGTAGCAAAGAATGTAATGTAATGTAATGCTTTCTGAATCCCAAATTAACATGAACTGAACACAGTTAATGCATTTAAGATTAAATTTTGTCAAAGCTTGTCACACCTTTTACTCTTTTGTAGATTTTTAAATTATTTTAATAAAACACAAAATTATTAGTTTATATAGTGATATAGTTTTGTCATTTTTGTTGGGAAGAGCTAAAATAGCCATAACTCATGAATGGATTGAAATATCTACATCAAACTTGTTACACATATGCAAGAGGTTAATCAGAGGTCATAGCATAAAACTCGTAGACATTGGCCACATGGTGGCGCTATACATTGTAAAATCACTGTATCCGAGTAACCATTTATCTGATTAACTAGAAATTTGACATGCCTTGTCTTTGTCTAAGGTGCCATGACTCGATCTACACATATCTTAGGGCTGCTTATACTGAACGCTTTGACATAAAAGCGGTCCCTCGAAATGTTCATTAAAAATTTGTCAATATGTAAAAATCGAAGTTGCTTCTCTGGAGTGTTTAATCAAACATTTGTTAGCTCAATCTATAAACTTTTACACTCTAATCGTATATTTTGTTGTCGATTAAACTACTTACAGGCGTCCTAACTGCTATATGACCTTACCCTGCTAAACTGCTTGACCCCCGTTAATTGCTGCTTGCAGCTATATTTAAAAATGAAATTGTAAGCACTTCTGTTTTTCTATCGTTTTCTTTGGAAGCCTAAATACAAATATGGAACAAGCTCTGTGAAAATAGCAGCGCTTGAACAACATTTTAGCTTCCTCTGCTATAACATTACAGTGCCTCCTCTGGCCATGCCCCGTCACTGCACGAGGTGTATGTGCAAAGTGACCTGAAGCATTTGTGATCTCACTAACTTGTATGTATTTTTTTGTAGTCCCCAAACTTCGTTCGCTGTAGGCTTTGCTAAGCTAATTCTATAGAAGTCAATGTCTCCCTTTGCATTGAACTTTGAGTCTATTACATTCAGAGGTGTTGTTTATGTTCATAAAGCATCAACTAAAGTTTAAAATACGATATCGAAGTGGACCACCCCTTTAAAAACTGTTTTATTTTAGAATATATATTTAAAATGTAATTTATTCATGTGATTTTAAAGCTGAATAATTTTAATAATCATTCCAGTCACATGATCCTCAGACATCATTCTATTATATTCTAAAACTTTTGATTTGACAACAACAATGACAAAAACTACCATTATAATTACTATTTTTATTATTATTATACTTTTACTATTATAATTATTTACCTATTTACCAAAATAGTTCCCTTTTTTCTCCAAATTAACAAAAGAACAATTAATTCAGTATATGTACAGTGTACAGTATATGTAACAGACTTTAATTCACCCATGCACACACTATTAAAATTAATTAGTCACTTTACGTTTAAAAAGTGAATAAACCCATTGTAACTTAGAACTGTTACGTTTAATTAACTTATTTTTTTAAAACTATGCACATAATTATTTGAATTAATAATTTTAAAGCAACAAATTTACTCACTTTTTTAGGTAAAGCCAACTAATCACTTAAAAGACAATTAGTGTACAGTGATCACTCACTATAACACGGTTCGCCTTTCGCGGTCTTGCAATTTCGCAGATTTTTTTAGTGCAATTTGACATGCTTTCGGTTCTGCGTCCATTCAGCTTGTCAAATTTACAAACTTTCGATCGCTAGCAGCGTGACTCTGAAGTGCTCTACTGTAAGTTTTCTCCCCAACAAACCCCACAATGTTGACGAAACTGCACCTGCTGTAACACCCGAAAGGCAAAAAGGAATGCTAACCATTGCACAAAAAGTTGGACTTCAGGACATACTAAAGGTAGATAAAACTGTTTAAAGTGTGTGCTGAGGTGTTTTACAACCTAACATCTATAATAATTGTAAAAAGTAAAGCGGAATACTTTGTGGAATACACCTATTGCAGGATATTTTTAGAACCTAACTTCACAATAACAGGGGACCACTGTACTCACTTTTTTAAAGTAAAATCAACTAAACACTTTACAGTGTTCATACCAACAAAGAAAATGCAAGTAACACACGAATAGTGATTTCTCATATAAAAAAAAAATTACTACAATAATTTAAAATCGTATTTATCTATTTAAAAAACAACATAAATGTTACAATATATAAATGTTTTTGCTTACTTCTAGCTTAATCTGTTTAACTATTGTCTGGCATTTAAATTTTATTAGAAAATTAGAAGCATCTGAGGATTCAAAATTTAATACTTCGCTGTATTTTTTATGTCCAGGTATGGACTCAAAATCTGTGGGTTGAAGGAATGAGTCTGTACATACAAACTTCTTTTGGCTATTTGATGAAGTGATACACAATTGGAAATGGCAACAAGGATTCCCCTGAGAGAGGAACTCGGGGAAGTTCCTGAGTGTATGTCTGAAAGTAAAGTGAATCGCAGCCATAGATGTACTGAACTACAATGACATTACTCATAGAAGGCACTGAGACTGATGGCTTCAAGACATTCATATTTTTCTTATTCCAGCAATCCTTAGATCACTAATGCATTCTGAAGGAGTCAGAGAGAAGCTTTTTAAAAAAAAAAAAGTCTTGGGATCATGGGGACCAGTGTTTGTTGGCCGTCAGATAATACACAAAAGCGTGTCCACATTAGACACCTCCGGCTACTTTATCTCAACTCACCCTGCTATCAGATCAATTATTGAAAGCCACTCTGTCCTTAGCGAAACGTTAGAGCTCACTGTAATTCCAGCCCGTTATAGTAAATATACTTAGCTTCAATACATAATTCATGGCCTGTTATGTTTGACTGTGGTACTCTGACGCCTGAAGCCCTGAGAATGTTGTGGCAAGGGTTGTGTATTCAGTGGAGGCATTATCTGTTTTGATTATTTTGACTTTAAAGCTGGAATTGGATTGCGAAAACCTGTACCGCTTCTTTTTTCTCTTGTTGCCAACTTTAACAGGACGCACAAAGTCAATAACTTATTTAAAAGCCACTTTGAACTCAGGGAAAAGATCAATGACATGCAACTTTCTCTGGAAAGAGATTAAGAGTTTTTGGTGGAGTAATGTATCCTCAATAGAACAGATGCTTAGGCTTTTTTTTGTTCTTAATCTATGGCAATAAATAAATTAATAGATAGATTGGTAGGTAAAAAATTAAATAAATAAAAGGCGACACAGTGGCTTAGTGGTTAGCACTGTCGCCTCACAGCAAGAAGGTCACTGGTTTAAGTCCCGGCATTTCTGTGGGGAGTTTGCATATTTTCCTTGTGTTCGTGTGGGTTTCCTCTGGGAGCTCCAGTTTTCCCTACAGACCAGAGACACGTGCAAACTTTGCACTGCAAAGACAGGTGAATTGAATAAACTAAATTGCCTGTAGTGTATGTTTGTGAATGAGTGTTTATTGATGTTTCTCAGTACCGGGTTGCAGCTGGATGGGCATCCGCTGTGTAAAACATTTGTGGTTTATTTCTCTGTGGCAACCCCCAATTAATAAACGGACTAAGCTAAAGGAAAATGAATGAATGATAAATTTATAAATAAATAAAAATAGACTAAATGAGAATGGTAAAGTTAAACGTCACCACCCAAATAAAGAGAAAAATAGCTATTCAATAAATTCAGAGATTAAGAAATTGCAGTGACGTATTAACTAGCTATTGTTGCATGATTGTAATTGTATAAATTTGCAAGTGGTGCTCACTGCAGAGCCATTTGGGCAGAGCTGAGCTCCAGCGAGGGGGAGCTTGAGCTATCGCTCCTCCTTTCTTGCACTTCTTCTACGAGTGATGTCACTGGGGGTAGGGTTAGGGGTGGGGTTGGTGTACGCATTAAAACAGCTTATAGGAGGAGGAGCGAGAGCTCATGCTCCCCCTCGCTGGAGCTCAGCTCTGCTCAAATGGCTCTGCAGCGAGCAGTGTCTCTAAATTTGTAGAATTTGAAATGTCCAAAAATATAAACAACTCAACAGTCTAAATTGTAAATATTATAAAACATTATACATCTTTATTTTAAAAACATTACTGAATATGCTGAATATAATTTCAGGGTTTTTTTCTTCCAAATTATAAACTCAATTCAAGGAATTACTTGCCATTTCTTTGTACTCATTTGTAGATATAAATTCTTAAGTGAACTACATTTGAATTTAGCTTATTCATCCATTCATTAAATTTTCTTCATCTAAAGGCCGGCCTACACTGTGATTTTTTATAATCCAGAACGATTGTAACATGTCAGACTGCACAAACATGGCTCCCATGTCACACTGTAAGATCTCAGCTGTTATTAAGTCAGACTGAAAGGCAATGAAGACGAGCCAAACAAGAAAGAAAACACCGCTGGAGTTTGACGTCATCCACGTGTGACACTTTTACTATACCGCGTTCTGAAATGATTTCTCACAGCAAACGTAAACAATCTGTAGCAGCAATTTTGCACACAGCACACAGCTCCTATTGGTTCTTGGATTAACGTTTATCATAGCTGTTGTCACACTTCAGGAAAGTGTCTGAAATTTTATGACACTGCCAGAACTTCATCAGAGGAAAAATCTGGTCGCAACGGGCATAATCTGTGAACATGTCAAACCAACGATCAAAGATTACAGATTTTAGCCTAGGATTTCAGAAATCTATTAGCATTTCCCAAATTTGTCTCAGATGACAAAGGCCCAAAACCTATTCTCTCTATTAGCCCTTCCCCTTACCCAATTCTCTTTAGCTTGAAGGCGTAGGGAAGGGATAAATACCCCTTCAAACAAAGATTTTTCAGGACCACACTCGAAACCAAGGGGTACGAAAATTTCCCAGAATACACCAGCTACAATGGCAGGATCACTGCACCCGGAGGTAAGAAGAGCCACAAATTAGTATTTTTTGTCATTACTACAAATTTTTACAACAAAAAAACACAATTAAATACATTTATAACATTGTTTCTGTTTTACCATCACACTTAAAAACAAAAAACAAAAAATTTTTTTTTCGCTATTTATAATCCATAATAATAACCCCTGTATAGCAGTCCCACAACATTATGACACTCAATGACACTGGAATCCCCTGTCAGAAAAGTCTAGTGGCTAGAAATGAGCTTTTTACAGTGTCTGCTATAATGTTAATGTAGTTTTCTTGTTTAGATGGATATGGCCACTGTGTATATGCGCAGTATAGTTACAATATTATTGCCATATTATCATTATAATAACAGTGATTTCCTAATTAATACCAATAAATAATGCAACTTGAATAACTACAGCAGTCGTGATCTTCTGATCTCATATGAAGCAAGAGATCGCGATGACATACGAGGATGTGTGCAGGTGCTTTAGTGCTTTCCAATTTCTTAGGGGTAAATTTTGAAGACCTTCCTCTTCACATTTGTTTTTAAGGGCCAACGGGAAGAGGTGCAGAAATAGAATTGGGGTTGGGCCAAAATTGGGGCTGAAATCTCACAGTGTGAGCAGGGCTTTAGTCATTATTTCAGAGGTCGCCACAGCGAAATTAACCACCAATTATTTAGCACATGTTTTACACAGTGTATGCCCTTCCAGCCGCAATCCAGTTCTGGAAAACACCCATACACACTCTTTCACACACACACACATACACTTCGGCCAATTTAGTTTATTCAATTCACCTATAGAACATGTTTTTGGACTGTGGAGGAAACCAGAGAACCCAAAGGAAACATGAGCACAGGGAAAACATGCAAACTCCACACAGAAATTCCAACTGGCTTAGCTGGGACAAGAACCATCAACCTTTTTGCAGTCAGGTGGCACTGCTGATCCCAGAGCCACTGTGCCGCCTCTTGAATTTAGCTAATTAGCAACATGTCTGACACCTCCAAGTCTACTTGCCTTAGGAACTTAGATGCACTTTTTTGTCATGGGAGGCAGGAACATGAAGAATAATATTAAAAGACCGGTCGCTATCACTGGTTGGTAGTGCACCTTTTCAGGCCAAGGGAGTGATGTTTACTCACACAGCTCCTACAAACTGACATCGGGTCACGGCACCAATTTGACTCCTGAACCACCATCTCTGGCATGAGAGGTGGGCATGTTAACATTGATGTCTCTAGCATCAGGTAGAGCACCTTCTAATGCTAGGATAGTGAGATCTTTTGATATAGTTCCTTCTGATTGACCTCTGTTTAATTGCTGTTTAAACAAAACCTCACTACACTCCGGGTCACGGCACCAACGTCTCCTCCAGATCTACTGCTTCTCATCTGAGAGCGGTATTCAAGCATCTAAAGTTTATTGGATTCAAACATCTAGCATCAGTTAATGCACATTATATTGCTTGGGTAGTGAGATTTATTGATATATTTCCTCCATTATACTCATCCAACCAAACCTCACTACAATCCGGGTCATGGCACCAATGTGACTACTCTGCGTTTGTTCTCCTAAGTCTAAGTTGCAGTTGAACTGGCATCTCTCTCACAAAAGTTGAATGAGTTACAGTCAATGACTCTTATAGCATCAGTAGCTTGTGCACAACCTTACTCCCATCTGGGTCACGGCACCAATCCAACCCCTCTGGTTACATTGCCCTACTCTAAGCCAGTATCTCTGGAATGAGTGGTGGGTGCACTAATACAGAACTCCCTTCGCTGTGTTAATCTCCTTTGAGAATGTGTGTATCATTAATCTTTTCGAGTTCAAGTTAGCTCTTAAGTAAATTAATTTGTGTGTTAACAATGTAATCCCTCTTGCTCTAATTGCCTGCTCTGTTCTGGTATTCTTGGCTCCACTTGACCATCACTGGCCCGCTCAAACCTGCACCTCTAGTTCAGCTCGAGATGGCATATTTGTAGAAATTGAGCAGAATTTGAACTCCGGCATGGGAAGGGAAATGCACTAACATATGATATTTCTTTTGGCCAGGGAAATTAGCTTTACCAAGAAAGCTTTTACTAGGTTGGCCTCTGGACAATCAACCCTCATCTTTGTCAGTAATATAGTTTTGAAGCAGCTTGAAGATAAACAAATGTCTGATGCATTTTAATTTAGGATGAATAATCTATAATCATCTTCAACAGATTTTTGCTTCCATATAATAGAGATTGATTTGCCCACAACAGAACTCGAAGTATATAGTATATTTCTAACAATAGACTTTTCCCTGCTTGTTCTGGCACACAGCTTACAGTTCTGCTGTCTTAATTTACAGTGGCATGCGGCCAGCTGTAGTTTCCCATAAAAATAAATAAAAACGTTATTGCCGTCCATAAATAAAACATTTTGGGTGCAGTTTACAACATAACAGGCAGCTTAATTATCAGAACTGACATAATGAAATTGATGCACATGACATTAATCCTGACAGATGTTCTCGGTTATGTTGAAAATGCAGACATAAAGTAAAAGATACTTTAGATGTTGTAGATGTAAAAAAATTACTGTTCTCTGTTCTTTAAAATGTCAGATATCAAAATGTTGTGTCAAATTTGTTTAAAATAAGTTTGCAGTATATACTATGTACCCTCTTAGTATAGTAAACATGTGTTATTATTACTATTACTATTATTATCATCATTATTATTATTATTATTGGTTTTATTTAATAATAATAATAATAATAATAATAATAATAATAATAATAATAATAGTAATAATAATAACAACAACAACAACAACAACAACAATAATAATAATAATAATTATTATTATTATTATTATTATTATTGTTGTTGTTATTGTTATTGTTATTCAATTTTGTTGATCAAAAAATATTGATCCTGATCAAATCCTTATAAAGATATTGTTATTATTATTATTATTATTATTATTATTATTGGTTTTATTTAATAATAATAAAAATAATAATAATAATAATAATAATAAAGTTTTGTTGTTGTTGTTGTTGGTGTTCTTCTTCTTCTGCTTATTCTTCTTCTTCTTTATATTCTTCTTCTTATTATTATTATTATTGTTATCAATAATATTATTATCATTATTATTATTATTATTATTATTATTATTATCATTATTATCATTATTATTATTAATATTCATATTAATATTAATATTCATATTCATATTCATATTCATATTATTATTATTATTATTATTATTATTATTATTATTATTATTATTACATATTTATGAAATTATGTTCATCCAAAAACATTGATCCTGATCAAGTCCGTATGGAAATATTTATTATTATTATTATTATTATTATTATTATTATTATTATTATTATTATTGTTATTATTATTATTATTATTATTATTATTATTATTATTATTATTATTATTATTATTATTATTATTATTATTATATTGCATTTATTCCACTGTGTTGCTCAATGAAACTGTGAAAAAAAAAAACTAAATACTCTTCGGCAAAAAAAAAGGTTATTGATTTTACAATTCTCAGGCATTATAAGCAACAGTAAGTTTTGACACTGACAACATATCAAAAAAGAGCTCATATTGTATGTACCTTGCGAGAGGAAAGAACCAAGATATCTTTCCAAACTCAATTAGAACGACTGTGCCATTTTAAGATAAGAAATGTTCTGCTATTATGAAGAGCCTCGACACTCTCTGTAAATGGAGTTTATTTATTTATTTTTGCCGAAAGGCTCTGCCTGGAAATACTTTCATATCATTGCAATAACTAGCCCTAGATTACTTCATGCACCAGTTATCATATGCATAGCAGGGTTATTCTAGTTAAATCAAAAAAATAAATAAAATAAATAAATAAATACAGAAAATGTTTCTTGAAATACAATCTATAAAAACTGTATAAACAAAAGCACAATAAGCACAACACTAAAACTTAAACTAACATAAAAAAAGCTAATTAAAACATTAATACAATATATTGAAACAACACTGATGCATTGTCAGTGTTTAGTAAGCTATGCATTAAACCTACACAACTCCACATCCTTATAAACTCAAAGTTAAAATGTTTAGCCCTCCTGTGATTTATTTTTCAAAAATTTCCCAAATAATGTTTAACAGAGGACGGCATAGTGGCTCATTGGTTAGCACTGTCGCCTCACAGCAAGAAGCTCACTGGTTGAGTCCTGGCTGGACCAGTTGGCGTTTCTGTGTGGAGTTTGCATGTTCTTCCCGTGTTCGTGTGGGTTTCCTCTGGGTGCTCCGGTTTCCCCCACAGTCCTACACAGTCCTACTAAATTGGCTGTAGTGTATTAGTGTGTGTGTAAATGTGAGACTGTATAGTTGTTTTCCAGTACTGGGTTGCAACTGGAAGTGCATCTGCTGAGTGAAACATATGCTGCAATAGTTGGCGGTTCATTCCATTGTGGCAACCACTGATAATTAAGGGACTAAGCTGAAGAAAAATGAATGAATGAATGTTTAACAGAGCAAGGACATTTTCACAGTATTCCCTATAATATTCTTTCTTCTGTAGAAAGTGTTATTTGTTTTATTTTAGCTACAATAAAAAACAAATTTCATTTAAAAAAATAAAAATAAATAAGGTCAAAATTATTAGCCTCTTTAAAGGTCCCATGAAGTACTTTGAAATTAGCATTTTTCTATTTGATGTTTGATGTAATCTTAACCAAAACATGCTGTACAGGGACATACTGTAACTCCTCCTCTTAAAAAAAAAACAAACAAAAAACAGCTACTGTAATAATGTTTTGTTTAATCACCACTCTGCCAGTGAGAGTTTTTGAGCTCAAGTGCATCAAATGAAAAGCAAATGAGATATGTCTTGAAGAGGGCGGAGCATGTCCGATACTAGAGAGGCAATTTGATTAGTTATGATGTGATGAAAAACAGTAGTATGAAGTGACAAGCATAAAACAGGTGGAATAGGTTGAAGTGATAAACTACAAGCTTTACATGTTTATATAAGTTTTATTTCTTCTAAACGTGAATTTTGCCACTGTTTTGAAGCACTCGAGCTAATAGACATCTTAAAAGCCAACAATACTAAAACTGACACCTAAAAAACTTGTGGCAGAACTGTGAGCAATTCTTTTTGTGTTGGATACTTTATTACATATTGTGGATGTAGTGTTAGCTTGTTTTTAAGTTGTATATACAATTGAAGTCAGAATTATTAGCCACTCTTTGAATTTTTGTTTTATTTTTTAAATATTTCCCAAATGATGATTAACAGGGCAATGGAATCTATACAGTATGTCTGATAATATTTTTTCCTCTGGAGAAATTCTTATTTATCTCATTTCGATTAGATTAAAAGCAGTTTTTAATTTTTTAAAAATCATTTTAGAGACAAAATTATTAGCCCCTTTAAGCTTTTTTTTTTTGATAGTCTACAGAACAAACCATTGTTTTACAGTATAATAACTTGCCTACCCTAACCTGCCTAGTTAACCTAATTAATCTATTTAAATATAACTTTAAGCTGTATAGAAGTGCCATCAAACATATTATAGTAAAATATTGTTTACTGTCATCATGGCAAAGATAAAATAAATCAGTTATTATAAATGAATTAAAACTTTTATGTTTAGAAATGTGTTGAGAACATCTTTCCTCTTTTAAACAGAAATTACAGGGGGGCTAATAATTCAGGGGGGCTAATAATTCTGACTTCAACTGTAAGTCTTCGTATTTTGTTTTGTTATTGTGATACAGTACTTTGTACATTTTTGCTATTTTTCTTGTACATATCTTTTTGGGAAGTGGGTCACTGTACATGTACTTTACACTGGATGTTTTTTAGCATCACCTTTGTAAATAAATTCTACCATTGTTTACACTTCCGGGAAAGGTCATCATTTATTGAACTGTTTATATTTAGTGTTTCATTGGTGTCAGGCATCCCACGCCTCGTAGTAAACCCATTTCAGTGTAACTACCCAAATTATTACGACAGCACTCAGGCCATCAAAAGACATCAAAAGAAATCAGTTATAAAAAATGAGTTATAAAAACTATTATGTCTAGAAAAGTGTTAAAAAAAATCTTCTTTCCGGTAAACAGAAATTGGGGAAAAAAATATACAGGGTGGCTAATAATTCAGGAGTGTAATTCTTCAACTGTATATATTCTGGCCTGTTAACATGAAGGTCAGCTAATGCTCTCCTTTCAAACATCAATAGTGTGACTCTCAGCCAAGTAGTCCAGTTCTAAGATCAAAATCAATGGTCAAAATCTCTTTGCTAATTGGTAGGATTAGGCTTATGTCTCTTTAATGGACAACCCAAACATACTCAGGCTCTCCAAAACAGCCAAATAAGCGAATGTAGAATCTACTCACTATCAGTTGTGACGTATTCCTGATGATCTAAGATCCCGGACTCCTGCAGGGAGCGGATACATGAATCCACCAGCTCCAAACCTGTGTTTAGCTCATCCTCGATGTCTTTTTGTCCATCTGGAAAAACAAACAAAGGGGAGGTTAATCGCATTTACACCAAAGCCACTTCCTGAAGCTTCATTCGTTATACTCGGATTCTGACCTTCTCTGATCATCAGCTCACTAAACATCCAAACAGGCTAAGATTGAACTTAATTGGCTGTTTGTCTGACCTTGTTAACCGCCGTGATTCTTGTTCTGTTTCAGATCTGACTGTCAACTCTTCTAGTGCCAGTGTGTGGTCATTTGCCAAGGGATAAAGAGTTACACAAGCTCCCTAAGACAAAGATTAACCCCTGAACTAGAGCAGCACACATACGGCTAGAGAGAAGGATGCTAAGCTGGGAATCGTCTCACTTTAGATGGATAAGAGTGGGACAAATGTGTTGGGTTAAAGATGATTAAAGCAAACATACAGTACTAGAGCTGTGATTACGATTTAATCACAATAGATACATGAAAATAGTCTATAGTTCTGTATATCCCTAGTGTGTATATTACTAGTGTGTGTATAACTAGTGAATAGCACTCGTACAGCCTCTTCACCCTTGTTTATTACTTCGGCCACATAGAGTGACAGATCTTATAGAGTCAATAAACTCACTACAATGACAAATGTTGCAGCTGTTGGACAACATAATGTACTTTTTTAGTTTTTTTGGTGAGAATGTAGGCATTTAGATTGCAACTATGCAGCTTATTTATATGGATAGTATCTATTTTAAATATTTCTAATTTTGGAAATACAGCTTGTTGGCAGCCATCAGCGGCATACTGAGCAGTGCAAAGATGGTTGACATTCGCACAACATGGCGACAGAGACTGCTTAATATATCCTTGCGGGAGAAAAACTTAGCGTGAATTTCAAACTGTAGCTGATCAAATCATTATAAAACAGGTAAGTGACATTCTAATTCGATCTCTCTCTCTTTTTTCTATGTTGTAGTGCTGTATTCATACCACAGTAATCTTGTAGTGTTTGTTTTAATATGACTGTATATCTTCACCAGTGCCGATATACAGCCGTATTACACTGCTACGGGTGTGATGTTGCTCATATATATATATATATATATATATATATATATATATATATATATATATATACATACATACATACATACATACATACATACACAGACACACACATTCTCAGTTTCACTTGATTGTTTTTACGTGTTTGACGAAAATGTAATCTATTAAAGATCAGATAATAACTTTCAATTTTTTACAAAAAAATAAACATTTATTTTGTTAAAATTAATTATTTAGACTATTTATCAAAATAAAACTTTTTTATTATACTGAAAATTAAAGCTACTTTAAATTAAACACTGCTGAGGTTAAATATTGGTTAATATAAAAATATATAATTATACAATTCTGAATATAAAATATAAAGTATTTTGGTGTTTGAATAATAATAATAATAATAATAATAATAATAATAATAATAAGAATAAGAAGAAGAAGAAGAAGAAGAAGAAGAAGAAGAAGAAGAAGAAGAAGAAGAAGGAGAAGAAGAAAAAGAAGAAGAATTATTATTATTATTATTATAATTATAATAATAATAATTTTATTAAGGACATATTTTAAATTAGAAAAACATATTATCTGCAGTTTACAAAATAATTGTAAAAAATATATATATGTTTGCTCAAACACATAATTATATAGCTATTTAGATTATTTCATGAATGAAAGAAAAACAAAGACCTGTTTTTTAGATAACACAATACCAAACTTTAGAAATCAATTTTTGATAACCCAATTTTCAAAAACAACACATGGAAATGTGTTATTCTGACCAACTGTCATTATCTGAAAGAAAAAAGTTTCAAATGACAATATCTTTATTTCAGTTTTGGAAGAAATTATATATTTTATATAGAATAAAACACTTATTGACATTTTACTCAAACACAACACCCAATAAAACCACAGAAACTGAGATTTTGGTTGAAAATAGCTGTGTACAGTATATTTAGTTTTACATATAAGCTATGCATGTTTAAAACTACATCTATGCAAACTAAAAAAATAACATAAAATGTGTCTGCAATGTTTTACAATAGTTTTTTTTTCCCAACTGTGAAATTCAAGATGATGCAATGATCCTGCATGCTGCAGCAGAGCTAATTCAGTATGGTTATGAATGTGTTC
This sequence comes from Danio rerio, assembly GCF_052040795.2. NCBI lineage: Eukaryota > Metazoa > Chordata > Actinopteri > Cypriniformes > Danionidae > Danio > Danio rerio. The sequence goes on from NC_141044.1 coordinate 25,579,734, forward strand.
ACAAAAAAAGCAAGACAAATGCCTTAGAGCAAAATTTGAAAAATAATTACAAAAATAAAAAAAGAAGCAGAGAGACATTTACCTTGGGTATTCCAGCGAAACTGCTCATCGGCTGAACTGAAAAAAAGAAAAAGAACACAGTTAGAATTACAGTTACTCCCACAACCTCATTTAAAACACCATTGTACAAAGTAACAATGTTTTTTCCAGGATTGTTTGATGCACACCAAGTGCATTTGAAATGATATATGTTTAAACTGACCGACCCCAGAGTTTTTGTGGTTCAGTTTCTTTTACTCTCTTCCCAGCACTCACTGGGGGATGCATACTTTATATGGTTTCCAGAGGTGTAACAGTCACAATAATAAAGGGTTGGTACGTTTTTGGGTACAGCAGGGGCATACAGTAGGTGGAAATCCCTCCGTCTGATGGTTGTGCAACTAACTCCCAATATGATTATATGAATAAAAAACACAATTTACCAGCCTGAACTCACAAGGAAACGTGACTATTTTATGTTTTGTCAGTTTAGTGGCTATTTTGTATGAATTTGTACGAGTTCAGATGTACAAAAATATATGATTTTAAAAAGGAGGCCGTCATAGGGGGATGAGCAAATTATACTAAATTGTACGAATTAGATTGTACGAATTCATACGAAATAGCCACTAAATTAAAAAGTTATGAATTGCTGTGAGATCGTGTAGATTAACTACACATAAATGGAGAGTTAATCTCATATTAAAGCAATGTTGTTGTAAAAAAATGATAATTAAATCATATTAACAAAAATAACCGTAAGTAAAACTAAGCAGGTGAAAAACATATTGTGTGATAACGGAAGGATGATTCTGCTCTAACGACCCCAGATTAATAAAGGGACTAAGTGGAAAAGAAAATGAATGAATGAATAAGGAACATCCTGGATCTTTATTATTTTTTATGTATTATGGAAGTATTTGATTGAGTTTTGGTATCAGTAGATACTAAAAATCAAATGACTCGGAATCTAGGGCAAAAAAAATGATCGGGACAAACTTAGTGACATCATGAACATGCTTAAAAACAACAAGCAATGTCTGACTGGAAAACAATATGCAGTCCAGCATGTCTCTTGTCCATTTAGTAGTCAATCTGACACACTGAAAAAAAACTTTAATAAAATCTGAACCAAGCATTACATTCCAGAAACAACCCAAGCTCATTTTCACACCATAAATGCCATGTGATAAACAGTTTGCGATTAACGCTTTGGAGTTTTTTCCCCTCCCCATTTCATACACTAGAATTGAGATGTAAGAATATAATTGCATAGCCCGCAACAACTCTCATCTCATAACAACACAACGTCTCTGTCAGGAAAATACAGCAGTGTGGGGGTGAACTGAGGTCATCGCTTCACACGAATGCAGATTTGTTTTCCCACTCTCCCAGATCTGGAATCAAAGGTTAAGCGGGATAATGCTTCCCACCCTTTGGATCATCATTATTATAAAGATTTCCCATTCATACTGAAAAAGAATGCAAATAACGCAGCACAGCCACATGGTGGGAGTGAGAACGGTGCAGAATATTGGATTTCCTGGCTCCTGATCGATGCCTGCATGGACTATAGAATGGAAAAACAGAGTGAAAGCAAGGGAGAAAATAGGGACGGGTCTAAAATCGGCTCTGTTTCGGTTGACTGCCCATCTACTGTATAGACGCCTTCAGGCATAGCATGCTGTGACCCATGATCCTCTGCTGCGGCAGCCTGACAAACTGTTAGAGGGTTTCCTGCATCGAAAAAAGTCCATTTATCAGCAGTAGATCGTTGCATGTGGTGTCAAGGGGAGGAAAAAAACAAAAAAACCCAATGTGTTTACCAGAAAAACGTCCTACCCCCAATGGCAAACACTTCTGCTGCCCACCGTTGTCCCCCATTGGCAGACAATCACAGGCATTTATTCATTCAATGTTTCCAACGGCTGGAATTGGGAATATATATCTAAAAAAGTGCAAGCGGCTGGGGTGACATTGGAGTGGCGGTGGATATTTACAGCGTGTGTCCTTGTTCAAGGACCGAGGGGAGCAAGGTACTGTGTAAACTATAAACAGCAAGGAAGATGTCCAGGTCATTTCTGGAAGCAGACGAGGATGGAGAAGAATTTCATTAGCGTGTGTGTGAAAATGCTGCATAGAAGACTTTTTCATGTTAATCCTGAGCTCATAAAAGATTATATGCAGTATATACAGAGCTGTTTATGGATTCTGTCTTCTTGTTTATTAATTAATTCATTTTCTTTTTGGCTAAGTCTCTTTATTAATCCGGGGTCGCCACAGCAGAATGAACCGCCAACTTCTCTAGCACATTTTTACGCAGCGGATGCCCTTCCAGCCGCAAACCATCCCTGGGAAACATCCACACACACATTCACACACACACACTCATACACTACAGATAATTTAGCTTACCCAATTCTCTTGTATCGCATATCTGTGGAATGTGAGGGAAACCGGAGCACCCGAAGGGAACCCACAGAAACGCAGGGAGAACATGCAAACTCCACACAGAAACGCCAACTGAGCCAAGGATCGAACCAGCGACCCAACGATCTTCTATCTATCTATCTATCTATCTATCTATCTATCTATCTATCTATCTATCTATCTATCTATCTATCTATCTATCTATCTATCTATCTATCTATCTATCTATCTATCTATCTGTCTATCTGTCTGCCTGTCTGTCTGTCTGTCTGTCTGTCTGTCTCTATCTAAACACCAGATGTTGACAATGACCAAATAAATCCATATACAGCATAAAAAGAAAACAAATCTACAGTAATTAGTTTACAAATGAAGCTATGTGTAATACAATTAAATGAAGCAGGGAAAAAGAATTGAACACATGAAGAAAGGAAGGTGTAGAAAGGCAGTGAATGTCCAAACAGCAGCTGAAAACTCTCAGTAGTGCCTTTTCTCATTGTAAATGAATATAAGCCACTTCAGTCCAGCATCTACATTATCAGGATGATGAAGATGAAACCAGAGTGGACATTTCAGCAAGACAATGATCCACAACACAGCCAAGGAAACTCTCAAATGGTTTCAGAGAAAGAAAAGCAAGCTGTAAAATGGCCCAGCCAATCACCTGACATGAATCCAATAGAAAATGCAAAATAAAGATCAGATGGATAGACAAAACCCACAGAACCATAAACATATTTACACTGTTGGAACATTGTCTTGCTGAAATGTCCACGCTGGTTTCATTATTATTATACACTGCAATCCTGTGAAATTTTAATTATTTAAAAAAATGTTCAAGTATTTTTAATATAGAGGCGATCACTTTTCAAACATAATATTTTTAATAACTAATAAATCATTTATTTCGTCTTCGCCATGGCAAAAATACCTAATATTTTTGTAGTTATTTTGCAAGATATTAATATTCAGCTTGTGCATAGGCCGCAGAGCTCGGGGAAGAAAAGCAGCCAAGCATTAAAAACCAAAACAAAATAGGACTAGAGCTTGCTAACGAAAAAAAAAATAAAAATAAAAAAAGTCAAACTGACCAGGGGCAAAAATAACAAAACATGACTGGACTAGACAGGTTCTGAAAGAGCACTGGAAGTAGATGATCATGCAACAACAATCTGACAATAAACAACAATAAATGAGAGGATGATGAATAGAGTGGAAGATGAAGGTGAAATAAGGAGAACTTCAAGGTGAGGAACTTCAAAAGAGAGGATGGGCAGCAACATCACAATAGCTATATTTACATCCACCTGTTTATATGTGCATTTTGGAATATTTTGGAACATAAAAAAGTTTAATGGAATGCCAGCATACGCATACATTTTGAAAGTGTGAGTAAAGGATAAGAAAAAATGTGAATGCGTTATGAATTCATTGCATGAAACGCAACTATAAAAGGCCCACAGTGGTTTCTCCTACCTCAGCAAATTCCATTTTTATATATCTATATATTTGGCACCAGTTAATCTGGAAGTTAAAATTTTGTTTTCTTTGACTCATTGGATGGAAACATTACTTGTTTTATGTGATGTGAAGTTTATTTTTAAACAAATTTTGAGAGGATCATGTGCTATAATTGTCCACATCTAGTCCCGCATTAGCTATCACATGATTCACCAATCAGACAATTCCTAACTCACTGTAAATACGTTTTTTATTTTCAGCATCTTCCTCTTGAAGAATCTCCCCTCCCACCCCTACTCCTCCCTCCTTTTTCTAGATTGGATGACACAGCGGCCCAGTGATTAGCACAGTGCAAACATCCCTGGTTAAAAGTCCTTAATGGAACATTTAACATTTTTTAATTGGAGCTTGCACTTTCTCTCGCTCGGATTGGTTTTCCCTGAGTTCCCCGGTTTCCTCCCACAATCCAAAAACACGTAACATAAGTAATTTGACCATATCAAATTTGCACTGTAGATGAGCTCTTAGTAAGCACTATAGCTATCCCCATAATCTGTCATTAGCCATTAATAAGCCGGGGGAGTTCACTGAGAACTTCCTGAGCTCAAACTTTCCTTTCACCCTGCCAACAGGAGGGTGCCCAGAGCTTAAGGATCTTATAAGCTCGGGGCTCTCTTCTGGGACAGCATGCCAAACAAGCTTTATTATCTATCATCAGCTAAGTGTGAACTCTTGAAATTCCAGTTTTCTGTATAAGAGTAATTCAAATCTTTTGAAGACAAAGACAAATAAGATCTCAGCTCATTAAAAAAAATTATATATTTTATACAGAATTATTATTATTATTAATTTTTTTTTTTCGTTTTAAATATTTCCCAAATGATGTTTAACAGAGCTATTTTTACAGTATGTCTGATAATATTTTTACTTCTGGAGAAAGTCTTATTTGTTTTATGTCGACTAGAATAAAGTAGTTATAAATTTTTTAAACATAATTTTAAGGACAACATTATTATAGCTAATTTTAAGCTATAAAAAATTAAGCCTTTTAAGCTATATATTTAAGCCCTTTAAGCTTTATATTTAAGCCCTTTAAGCTATATATTTTTCAATAGTCTACAGAAGAAACCATTATTATACAATAACTTGCCTAATTAGCCTAACCTGCCTAGTTAACGTAATTAATCTAGTTAAGCCTTTAAAATGTCACTTTAAGCTGTATAGAAATGTCTTGAAAATTATCCAGTCAAATATTATTTACTGTCATCATGGCAAAGATAAAATAAATCAGTCATTAGAAATGAGTTATTAAAACTATTATGTTTAGAAATGTGTTGAAAAAAATCTTCCAACCCAAGCTCATTCTGAAAACATAGTCCCGCGAACGTTTCTGGAGACGTCCTTTATTTTTTTCAAGCGAACGCTGCGGGGCGGTGTGACGCTGTTCCCTTTCACGCTTGCCTGCCGGCCGGCCAGCCGGCCGCTTACCTCCTTGTGGAGGGTCTTCCCCACTGCAACCCGTTTGTCCACTCAGCTCACCGTGTACGTCTGCAGGCTCGAGATGCAGAGAGGAGTTGACCACGGCGACTGATTTCGAGTCCGGGGAAGAGCGGTTCCAGCAATCAGGTAAGACAAAAACAGAATCCCAAAAATTAAGTGAAAGAGTTTCGTAACAGGGTGAGAATCCGGTGAAATACGAAAATGCGGTAGAAAAAAAAAATCAGGGCTTTTATTTTTCTGGACGGCTTTTGTAAACTGTTGGTCGGGTTTATGGAAGCGGGTCAATCGGTAAAATTGGTTGGGTTCAGGGAAGGGGGAGGGCGGGTCAGCCGATTGGCCGGTCTCGCAGTCAATCATCTGGTCAGTCAGACAGTGGCCTCTGGTGGGTTCACGCGAGAACAGCACGGGCGCGAACTGCACTCGCGAGAGGCGTCTGAAATGCGAAAAAAGCGCACAACAGCGGCCTCTCGCGGATTCGCAAAAACAAAAACTGCAGCCGTACGTACCCGCCGGGACGTATTCTGCGGTCTCCAGAAACGTCCGCGGGACTACGTTTCCACAATGAGCCTGGGTTGAAATCTTCTCTCTGTTAAATAGAAATTGGGGAAAAATAAACAGGGGGCTAATAATTCTGACTTCATCTGTATATATGAAATATATGTATTAAGAGTTTATAGATTGAGTTAAATAATTTTTATTTATACACTCCAAATGCTTAAAATTGCCCCCTAGATAATTTCTTTCAATTTTCTAGACTTCAAGGCCCATACCCACCCAGTTACATTCAGATCAGCCATAGTTAACCTTAATGGGTGCTCAAATAAAAATCATACTAATAATTAAAATATTGGTTTTGTCATTACGTGACAACAGCAGTCGCATTTGCCACAGTTCACCGAGTTTGCCTTGACATTAATATGGCTATAATCAAATCGTAGTTTTTTCACATGGATGTTATTGACTAAATCCAAAACAATGTACTTAAATACAATAGTAATTAGTTTGATTTATTGCAAATAATTAAATGTACGGAACTGTTAAGGAATCAGAATCAAAGCTTTAATAAAACTCACATCAGCTAATCACATGACACACCTTTTGTTATCTGCAGACACGACTCTGCTGACAGAAAGAAAGCGTTCCTATTCATTTCATGTGATAAGCAGGATTATGCCTGCAGTATGCTGTATCAACCTCAAAAATCGTGAGGCTTTTCTCAGAAATAGTGGGATGGCAAATTCCACACGTACAGCAAGTTCTGCAGCAAGTTTAGCGAAAGGCCCTTATTCAAACCCCATGAGGACATTTAGCGCTGGAGCGCTTGGGGAAACATTACTTCTTGTGAACTTATGAACATTTGAGACCAAGCATTTCAAAAGTGAAGTGATGGAAGACAGTTCACTGCTGACGAAAATGTTTTTTTTTTCCTCCGCAGCTTGTTTATACACATTCTCCATGTTAAATAATGCATGAGTCTGGCATCTGAATAATAAAAATGTTGACTTGTTTGAATGCGAGATGGTTCTAATAATCAAAAGCAACTTATATAATCGTGTGCGGAAGCAGCCCGTGTGAATACGTCTGAAATTAAATGCTGAAATGATTCAATAGGAACGTTTCTCTTTTGTCGTGGCTGCTTTGTCAACACGAGAGAAAATGACGTCAAAGTGTCAACTCAGTGGCACGGTTTAAATCGTTTCTATTCAGTTACATCTCTTGTGGTGTCGCTCAGCTAATCGAACGTGAGTCAACTGTTGTGTAATGTTGGTTAGTTTACATCAGGCCAATATTTGAAATAGCCTGTCTCTCAAAAACACTTCATCACACCAACAAATCGCTTCCACTCCTTATGGCCTGCGATTTGATTTCCAGAAGGCTTTAACACACAACGAACTTCGTGGCCTAACGGATTTGAGCTCGAGATGCTGTCACACACCTTCTGTTCAGATGGATGCGCCGGAGCTAGACGCCAGAAAACCGGGCGGCCAGAAGTACCGGCATGATTGAGGGGCCTGCAGACCTGTGACAAGGCTTTTAATTGCAACCTGTTGGCGAGTGCAGATGAACACACGGCCAGAGACAAATGCATACTGGGATACACGTAAGTGTCAAAATGAGGCAATAGCGGTGCATTATGGGAGATTTACTAATTGTCATCTGGTATGATGGAAACAGCTTATATTATAATGAGATATTCATTTAAATATTTAGATTTTCCCTCCAGTCAGATCTCTGTCTAATGACTCTGATCATGATGAATATATATTGTTGTGATATTACAACAAAAACAATATTAATATTAACAATATTGAAAACAATAATATGATAACATTAATAAGCATTATCAAGATCATAATAACATGTATTGCAAATAAATGTGAAATGTATGTTATTAACAATTCTTGAAAAACTACTACTACTTCTAGTAATAATAATAATAATAATAATAATAATAATAATGATAATGATAGTGATGATAATAATAATAATAATAATAATAATAATTATTATTATTATTATTATTATTTTATTTTACTCTTGAGTGTTTCATGGATATCTAGTGCACTGTAATGCTGCGTTCACACCAGACACGGAAGAAGCTTCAAGTGAGAGTGATTTACATGTTAAGTCAATGCAATGGCGCGAATAGATATCCTGCGACGCGATGTGCGAGAATGAAACAGCGCGAATTGCGTCAACCAATCAGGAGCTTTCTCTTGTAGGGCCGTGCTTGTGACGTAGCTCCAGTTGTTGGTGCTCCAGGGAGCAAATCTTCCTTCCGACACCAGAGAACCGTTGATCAAACTTGACTGGGCTCGGTCGGAAGCACTGCTGAAAGCCTCCAACACCCAGGTATAGTTTCTAGAGGAGTTGATGAACTCACGGAGCTGGGTGAAAGAAGCGAGTAAACTCCAAATGTACACTCATCTATTTACGCGTGAATAGCGCAATTTATCCACACAAACCGCATCTGGTGTGAACACAGCATTAGAAATACTGTAAAACTTTTTAATTGTATCATAACGTGTTGCCACTGTACCTCCTGTAGTAAACAGTAAAGGGAAAAAATAAAGTAAAAAACAGTAAAGGAAAAAAACATATTTGTTTTTTAACTGAAATGCTTTTGAATGTGAACATTACTGTACATGTGGACATACAGTTGCCAATCAAGAAACTTAGTGTTAAAACAGTGGATTGCATGTTTTGCATGCAAATACCTGTAAAGATGAAATACAAAAGTCTCTGCAGTTTTGTAATGTCAACAATACTTTGCATAAACCTTCTGAAGTGAAAACAAGTACTATTCTTTGACAGAATAATTTAATTTTGAGCCAGATTTCCAGTGTTTTGGTAAATTAGTGTGTGCAGAGAAAGATGTGTTCTGTTTTGAAATGAAAAGTTAGTATATTTAACAAAATGAATTTTTGAGAAGAAAATTATCCATTTGGCCAATTGTGTTTTGTAGGTGTGAGTCTGTGTTAAGAGTTTAGAAAAAGTATCTAAAGTATGGGTAATCGCTTATAAGCGATTGAAAATAAAAATTGTGATACAATATACATACACAAATACAGTAGTATTATATTTATATCAATTATATCTTAATTTATTCAGATTCACATAATATTAATTTAAACGCATCGCTCTTTCACACTTCAATAAATTCAGCATTTTAATAAATGCTATTTAATTTATTTGTGCAGCCCTGGTACTTTTAAAAGCTATTTGTGCCATTCTCTCCCTGTAAATACTTGACACCATAAAAGCAGTCAGGCCTGACGCACTAAACCATCTGTGGTGCTGCTTTGCCTCAATCCTCTTGACTGACCGCAATGAGTGTGTTCGGATCACAACAGGTCCATCAATACACCGCACAGAATTACTCACACACTATGCTTCAGCTTAGTCCCTGATTTATCAAGGGTCGCCACAGCAGAATGAATCAGCAATTACTTCAGCATATGTTTTGTGCCACAGATGTCCTTCCAGCATTAGGAAACACCTATACACTCTCTCATTCATACACGCATTCATTCACTATGACCAATTTACCTATATCACATGTCTCTTGACTGTGGGGGAAACATGCACACTCCACCTTGAAATGGAGTTTACTCAAACCAGTGACCTTCTTGCTGTGAGGTGACAATGCTAACTACTGAGCCACCACCTTCTGCTGTTTACAGCTGTGTCCATTTCGAAAACCCTAGTTACACAAAGATTTTCACAGACCTCCAGGCAGAGTTGTCCTTCAATAAAACATGCATTACCCTACCAAATCTAATAAAGCTACCATAAAAGATGAGACACAATTAACGCCGACCAAAAACAATTGTATCAACCGCAGTAAAACGGCACAGCTAAATCAATAACAATTACCACAAGACTGCACATCCATACGTTACACATACACTAGACTGAACTACCAGCATTATTATCCTCATTACAGCAACATCCAGAGTATAAACACTGACATTCATCCCAATGGATCTTAACAAGAAAATATATCTTATAGTCAGCCAAAGCCCAATGACTCTATGCGTGCCATTGCTGGGCGTCTTGGATAACTCATTCTGAGATCTTGAATAAGATACAAACCCTTTCATTCATGTCTAGCTGGGAATTAGATTCAGTGGACTTGTTCCAGAATTGTTGATTAGAGGGAGGCCTTTAATGCAGAAACTTTAATTGCCTTCTCCTGCCAGTTCAATTGAGGGGAGCACTTCTTTTCCATATAAAGATCTGCCAAACAGCATCTAGTTAATGTATGGAAAGCTTAGGCACCAAATGTGGCATTCCTATATTCTAAACAGTCAGCATTTCACACTGATTTTACAATTTTCACAGTATACTGGATGTAACAATATGCTATGAGCTCCATTTATAGCATTTGCAGCATAACTTTAATCAGTACAATAAGTACATGTCAGACTAGATAGAAAGCCATCATGGCTAGTGGAAAAATGGTGCCACTATATTGGGGTCACATGCCTACTCTTTTCTTTTATGACCTCAGAAAGTAGGGACTCATTTAATTTATCCTCCAAAGTATATTCTACATTACTGCCTCTTTCAAAAGAAACCTTAGCCACTTTTCCACTATCATGCTGAACAGTTCTAAAAACAGCCAGGTAGGTTCCAGAGCGGCATGATTACAAATGAATGTTTATTTATTAACTCTCTCTTATTTAACAAAGTAAATATCAGGAAAAAATGAGTCACAAAAACAAAACTATCCATAATGAGAGGATGCATAACATAACACTTATGTTACCAAGGCAATGAGTGGTACTTTTGTATTGCAATCATACAGAGTTCCGTTATCAGTATCACACTGCAAAAATTAAACTGTTTCTGTGCTGACTGGACTGGATTATCGCTAAAGGAAATGGTTATGCAAACAGAACCTTTGGCCCGAGTTTAAAAGGGGCTTTAGCTTTTCTAGAAGACTTCCTATTCAAGTACAAACCTGGCCCGCCCCCACTTAGCTTTCAAGGGGGACTAGGAATAATAGCTCCAAAAATTTTGGTAATACTGATATATAGACCACTGTAAGGGATGTAAACGATAACAAGGCTCCTAAAGTATTTCCTGTTTTACATTTTTAATTTCCATCGCTTCTGAGAATCCAAAAAAGTCAAAATATTAATAAATAATGTTATGACAGCTGTTTTAAAGTCAAGTTATGATTAAATTGCCTCTTGTTACAGGTAGGAAATAGTTTAACATCAAGCAGAAATTGTTTATGGGACTATGACATCCCCGCATTGAAATGATTTATATAAAACTATAAGACCAATCCCAATTCTACCCCTTCCCTTACTGTTACCCCTTGGTTTGCACATTTACATGTAGGTGTCCCAATTCTCTTTTGCGTAAAGGCATAGGGGTAATTGTAAGGGCCATTTAGCCCTTTAAATTGAGTTTTTCAGGACCACACTACAAACAAAGGTGCATGAGAAATTTTCCTGACAACACCAGCTACTGCAGTAACAGGGCTACAACACAGATCAAGGAGACTCATAAATATTAAAAAATACATTTCGCTAATGATTGTCCCTTTATAATTGCTGCAAAATATTACACAACATATTTTAAATTGTGAAAACGTTAGCTGATGACTTTGGTAGAAAAGTCTGATGGTAGTGAATTAGCTTTTTACATAAGAGTTTGGTATTATATTTTTATTTCCAATTAACATTCCAATTTTGCATTTTCTTATGGCCACAGCCATATCACCCTGCAGCCCATGACCAGTTACTCATTGATACTAAGTAGGGCTGGTTAGTACCTAGAAAGGGAGACCATAATAATGTAGAGGATAATATGTGAGTCTTAATGCCCCAGTATAGTGAAGGGGACACTATACTGTCAGTGAGTGCCGTTTTTCGGATGAGATGTTAAACTAAGGTCTGGACTATCTGTGGTCATTAGAAATTCCATAGTAAAGAGTAGGGGTGTAACCCCGGTGTCCTGGCCAAATTCCCTCGATCAGCCCTTACCAATCATGGCCTCCCTATCCATCGGATTGGCTTATCACCGTCTCTTCACTCCATCAATAGCTGGTGTGTGGTGAGCACACTGGCACTGTTGTCCTGTGTCTGCCGTTGAATCATCCAAGTGGATGCTACACATTGGTCCACCAGTGCAGAGACCCCCCCTCATGATTGTGAAGCGCTTTGGGTGTATGACCATACGCAATGAATGTGCTATATGAATACACATTACATTACAAAGGCTCTGGAACATGATTTAAGACTACTCATTTCATGCATTTTAACAATATGCAAGTTCCCTGGGATTGAATACTCTATCGATCGAGCTACACAAATCCTGAATAAATTTTTACAGTAAATCTAAGTTTATAATGTTGTCATTCACCTTATGTCTTACTGGTCTGCCTCTACAACAAACTTTTAAAATGTCTATTGAAAAAATAAATCGAACAAAAACATTTCTGGGATGTTACATGCACTGAACAAGTGGGCGGCCACTCTGTTGAAAGAGCCTAGGTTTAAGCTGACAAAATGACTACAGAAGTCAAGTACATGTTACAAAAGACCCAACAATAAACAAATCAATCAATCAAGTATCTCTCAAAAAAATCTTGGAAAACAATCAACAATAAAACAAAATATAAAAGAGATAAGACACAACAGCACAAAGCAAAAGTTATTGTTTGCCAACACTCAGTCCGTTAGTTTCTTTATTTCTTTGACACTTAATCCTTTACAGTATGTGATGCAAGTTTAATCAAGGCCTTGTGCAAATGAAAGTTGAAGCTTCAAACGTTTAAAAGAGAATGTATTTAACAAATGGTGAATTCGGAGAATGCATGAACCTGAAACCCTACAGATAACCCAGTTCTGTCATGCGCTGCAATGGGGAGGCATCAGGCTAAAGCAATAATGACAAGTCTGAAATGCCTGGCCCCTTTGCAAGCAATTAAAATCAGCTTTTTCCATACAGCACTTTGTATTAAAAAAAAACATACAGACAGACAGAGATTATCATTGGTTAATAACAATGTCATATCAATTTAATTAGTATTAAGAATCCTTGTCAAAGTTAAAAAAAAAGACTCCCCATGGCAGATGGTATATAGGCAAACGTGTATATTTTGTTTGACAGTCAAATTATATAGTTTTTTTAATCCTCAGAGCAGCCTTTTTGCATGTCACCTGTGCAATAATAAATATGCTCAAACACATACATTTTGCATACAGCAGCTTACAAAATTAATTATTATTTTGGGCACATTTGGCACACAACACCTATAAAATCCTCACAAAAAGATTACAACAATTGGATTTTATAACAAAAATGGACATCCAGGACATTATAAGTGTCATAGAACACATCAAAACACTGAGGGTGGCTCACACAGATATGTCAGTTACTTCTCAGCTCAACCAATAGTGTGAGTTTTGGGTGTGGTTAATGTAGCATGCTGAGCCAGAGGGTGTTTAGTCATTGGGATCACGCTTGACATTACATGGGAAATGAAATCCAGATTTGCTAACAGAGATTTGATTACTAAAAACTATACAATCTAAAACAATACCAAATTCAGATACAGACAACAAGGCAAAGCAAGGCTAAACCTTATAGCAGTGCTTTTGCAAGATGGAGGAATTTGATGTAAGGTTTGTATGTTAAATCACATTTTTGCCAAGCATTTTTTCTTGTCAAGTTCTATATAAAATAATAATTATGTATTAACCCATTGATGGGAATAATCACACCAGTCTGATCAGTCTTGACTGATCCCTGGAGCCTACGATCACAGTGATGTGATTGGAACGTTCAGTGTGTCATGTGATCAGCTGCTCTCCCTGATGGCTAGCACTGATCCAGAGAAAGATTTTCACAGCACATTATTAATCAACTATATTATTGTTTTTAAACAAATAACACTTATTTTCAGTTTCAGACATTTAAAACACATATAAACAACCCAGGCTCATTCTGAAAATGTACCTCTATATACATTTCTGGAGAGCACCAAATATGCAAAGTTTTTTGCAGTTTTGGCTTTCACCAATCCAGCAGAGGCCGCTGTGTATGCTTTTTGAGATCTCAAATTTCTCCCGCAAGTCCACCAGAGGCTGCTGTTGACTGATTGTTTGACTGACTGACTGACCAATTGAGCGACTGACCCACCCTCCTCTTTCCCTAAACCTAACCACTAGTGTTTTCAAAAGCACAGATTGTACATGGCGAGCTAACTGGGCAAACTGATAACAGCAGAAAAGCCATCCATACAGAGGTAAGCAGTCAGCTGGTAAGCATGAAAGGCACAGCATTATACCGCCATAATTTTTCTGAATGAGCCTATGTTGCATATAAATACTTACTGATTTCATAGAAGACATACTAATTTTTAAGCATAATCAGATGATGTGCTTTAGTAAGATAAACACTGTGTAGGTTACAAGAACATTTACGCCATTCCTATTCTATTGATGATTTAACATGTAAATCCAGCAGCTCTGATCTCTCCACTGCAATGCAGACTACCATGTCGTTCTCCATCATCCATTGTAGATCAAATGATTCTTTTTAAGATGTTTAAACCACAAAATACATTACACATGTCCGATAATCAGAATAATATATATGATATTTGCCGAAATGTGAAAACAGAAACCAAAAAGATAGGACACAGCTATATGAGCCTGGCCATAAAAAAACACACTTCACAAACTATTGCCGGTTCTACTGTCTAACAGACAGATTTCCATTAACATTGCTATTCGTTGTCTGCCACATGTATGACCTCTGGCTTTTTGTCTTCTCGTTTGGATTGCCCTTTTGCCTGGTTGGAACAGCTATCATCATTATTGACCTTTTGGCCTGTTTTCCAGACTCTGATTGTGGATTACCCTGGTGTGGTTGAACTGTTTTTTTTTTTTGTTTTTTTTTAATAAATAAACATCTGTAAAAGTCAGCTTCGGCCTTGCCTTCAGTATAGTAGTAAATACTGTAATATACTTTCAATTTTTTTTTACTATTTAAAACACCAATTAAATGTACCTTGAATTCTGTAACAATAAAGTTTGATTTTTACCATCATAACTTTAGTCTTCACTCTGTGAATATTCAGTTTATTTAATAATAATACTAATAATAATAGCAATAACAATACTACTACTACTACTACTACTACTACTACTACTAATAATAATAATAATAATAATAACAATAATAATAACAATAATAATTATTATTATTATTATTATTATTATTATTATTATTATTATTATTGTTATTATTATTATTATTATCATTATAAATAATAATAATTATTATTATAATTATAATACGTATTTCCAAATAATACTTTTGGAAAAAGCCAGGCACAGCTTATCACCAGGCTAATACCATCCCTATAGTTCTGTAACGCCGGGGAGTGACACCAACAACAGAAGGTAGGATCCAATGTGCAGGTTTATTCACAGTCAGGCAAGCAGTGGTCAATACGGGAGCAAACAGATATATGTAGAAAATCCAGAATCGTAGTCAGTAAACAGGCAATAGGTCGTAAGGCAGGCGGCTAAACAGGATGACAAGGATAAACAGGGCTAAGAACAAAACACGGGAAAACAAGACCAGGATAACGCGTTGTAATGTCACCTTACAGATAAACAAGACTCGGCCCTGTGAATGAGTGTGTGTGCTGCTTAAATACTGTGTGTAATCAGTCTCTGAAAGTCCTCAGGTGTGAATGTGAATCAAGCTAAATGAGAAAGCAGGTGTGTGGGCGAAGAGCATGTATGAAGTTGTAGTCCAGGAAAAGTGTAGTTCTAAGTGTGTGTGTGTTTACCAGCGACATCTGGTGGTTGTTCGCTGGTAAACATGACAGAGCCCCCCCTCTAAGGAGTGGCTTCCAGACACTCCTAATACTGTTCAGGCAGGAGGTGGAGCGGAGGAGGAACTGGGGAAGGGATGGAGGGCCAGGACCATGCAGCGGGGGCGTACCTGGAGCGTGGAGCTGCGGAGGGCCTGGAGCGTGGAGCAGCGGAGGGCCTGGAGCGTGGAGCAGCGGATGGCCTGGAGCGTGGAGCTGCGGAGGGCCTGGAGCGTGGAGCTGCGGAGGGCCTGGAGCGTGGAGCTGCGGAGGGCCTGGAGCGTGGAGCTGCGGAGGGCCTGGAGCGTGGAGCTGCGGAGGGCCTGGAGCGTGGAGCTGCGGCGGGCCTGGAGCGTGGAGCTGCGGCGGGCCTGGAGCGTGGAGCTGCGGCGGGCCTGGAGCGTGGAGCTGCGGCGGGCCTGGAGCGTGGAGCTGCGGCGGGCCTGGAGCGTGGAGCTGCGGCGGGCCTGGAGCGTGGAGCTGCGGCGGGCCTGGAGCGTGGAGCTGCGGCGGGCCTGGAGCGTGGAGCTGCGGTGGGCCTGGATCATGAGACTGCGACCATTGAGGAAGCTTAGGTGGCGGCGGCCATTCAGGAAGTTCAGCAGGCGGCGGCCATTCAGAAAGCTCAGGCGGCGGCCATTCAGGAAGCTCAGGCGGCGGCGGCCGTTCAGGAAGCTCAGGCGGCGGCGGCCGTTCAGGAAGCTCAGGCGGCGGCGGCCGTTCAGGGAGCTCAGTCGGCGGCGGCCGTTCAGGGAGCTCAGTCGGCGGCGGCCATTCAGGAAGCTCAGGAGGCGGCGGCCATTCAGGAAGCTCAGGAGGCGGCGGCCATTCAGGAAGCTCAGGAGGCGGCGGCCATTCAGGAAGCTCAGGAGGCGGCGGCCATTCAGGAAGCTCAGGAGGCGGCGGCCCTTCAGGAAGCTCAGGAGGCGGCGGCCCTTCAGGAAGTTCAGCAGGCGGCGGCCATTCAGGAAGCTCAGGCGGCGGCGGCCATTCAGGAAGCTCAGGCGGCGGCGGCCATTCAGGAAGCTCAGGAGGCCAATCAGGAAGCTCAGGAGGCGGCGGTGGCAGCTCTGGCAGTAATAGCTCTGGTGGTGGCATCAGCTCTGGTAACTCAGGTGGTGGTGGCCATTCTGGTGGCTCAGGTGATGGTATTTCAGGAACTGAAACAGGAACTATGGCAGGAACGGACAAGGAACAGGAAACCATCTTGTGAGCTGGTGGCAGATTGGCGCTTACCACATTGTGAGCTGGAGGGCTGGTAGTGACCACATTGTGAGCTGGAGGACTGGAGTCGGCCATCTTGTGAGCTGGAGGACTGGAGTCGGCCATCTTGTGAGCTGGAGGACTGGATTCGGCCATCTTGTGAGCTGGAGGACTGGAGTCGGCCATCTTGTGAGCTGGAGGACTGGAGTCGGCCATCTTGTGAGCTGGAGGACTGGAGTCGGCCATCTTGTGAACTGGAGGACTGGAGTCGGCCATCTTGTGAGCTGGAGGACTGGATTCGGCCATCTTGTGAGCTGGAGGACTGGAGTCGGCCATCTTGTGAGCTGGAGGACTGGAGTCGGCCATCTTGTGAGCTGGAGGACTGGAGTCGGCCATCTTGTGAGCTGGAGGACTGGAGTCGGCCATCTTGTGAGCTGGAGGACTGGAGTCGGCCATCTTGTGAGCTGGAGGACTGGAGTCGGCCATCTTGTGAGCTGGAGGACTGGAGTCGGCCATCTTGTGAGCTGGAGGACTGGAGTCGGCCATCTTGTGAGCTGGAGGACTGGAGTCGGCCATCTTGTGAGCTGGCTGAGGTCTAGGCTGGTGAACAGGGGACAGGAGTACTGGAGATGCAAGCATAATATTGTCAGTAGAGGGGATTGCAAGCCCCGCAGCTGGCGGGTCTTGCTGTCTATTGCCCCCCTCCAAAAAAAATTTAGGGGTTTCCTCCACCTTGCCAACAGTGAAGGAGGACCCACTCATCTGTAATGCCAGATCAATGTAATTTTCTAAAGTCCCATGGGGTTCGTGCAAAGGCATGATGGAATAAAGGGGCTCAGAAAGTCCTCCACGAAAGAATATCATCAAACATAACTCACTCATGGATGTTATGTGTGCCAGTTCGATAAATTCCTCCACGTACTCCTCAATGGACCGTGCTTCCTGACGCAGACGCATGATTGCAATACCCGCTGGATCCATGTTGTGGCCGAGTCTTCTGTAACGCCGGGGAGTGACACCAACAACAGAAGGTAGGATCCAATGTGCAGGTTTATTCACAGTCAGGCAAGCAGTGGTCAATACGGGAGCAAACAGATATATGTAGAAAATCCAGAATCGTAGTCAGTAAACAGGCAATAGGTCGTAAGGCAGGCGGCTAAACAGGATGACAAGGATAAACAGGGCTAAGAACAAAACACGGGAAAACAAGACCAGGATAACGCGTTGTAATGTCACCTTACAGATAAACAAGACTCGGCCCTGTGAATGAGTGTGTGTGCTGCTTAAATACTGTGTGTAATCAGTCTCTGAAAGTCCTCAGGTGTGAATGTGAATCAAGCTAAATGAGAAAGCAGGTGTGTGGGCGAAGAGCATGTATGAAGTTGTAGTCCAGGAAAAGTGTAGTTCTAAGTGTGTGTGTGTTTACCAGCGACATCTGGTGGTTGTTCGCTGGTAAACATGACAAGTGAAGAATGGTGGTAGCAGCATCATGCTGTGGGAATGGATTTCAGCAACAGGAACTGGAAGATTAGTCAGGATAGAGGGAAAGAAAAAAAAACAGCAATGTACAGAGACATCCTGAATGAAAACCTGCTTCAGAGTGCGCTTGACCTCAGACTGTTGCGATGGTCTATCATCCAGCAGAAAAATGACTCAAAGCAAACCTCCAAAATTTCAAGGGAGTGGCTTCAAAACAACTTGGTGAATGTCCTTGAGTGGCCCAACCAGAGCCCAGACCTAAATCCTATTGAACATTTCAGAAGAGATCTGAAAATAACTGCATACTGTCACTTCTCATCCAACCTGATTGGCCACCTGCTGTGTCAAGCTTATGGCATTCAAAAAGACTTGAGGCTGTAATTGCTGCCAAAGGTGCATCATCAAAGTATTGAGCAAAGGCTGTGAATATTTATGTACATGTGATTTCTCAGGTTTTTTTATTTTTAATAAATTTGCAACAATTTCAAAAAAATATTTTTTCAAATTGTCATTATAAAAATAAAGCTGTAACCTAAAAAAAAATTGGAAAAAGTGAAGCGCTATGAATACTTTCCGGATGTAAACTGTGGTGCATTGTGATTATAGTGTAGAAAACTGAAGCCAAACGGATAAATTGTGTATTACTACAGTGTACTACAACAGTTTAATTCCAGTAATTATTTATAGTATGCTTTCAAACACTATAGTATTTACTATAGTATTTTTCATCTAACGTAATCATACAGTATGTACCGCATCAATGACAGGCAAATACATTTTTAGTTCAGTAGAAAACTCCACCCTCTTTATAATATAAGGATCATACCCAACATATGTGGTTATTTTCTATCTATATCTTCTTTGAAATTCGATATAAATCGAAAAAATAAGGACTTTCCTCTATGTATCCCATTCCTTTTTTTAACTTCCTGCCCACCATCTAAATTCCACGCGTCAACAGAATCATGTGATTGAAAACAACATATTATTATTATTATTATTATTGCCATTACTATTATTATTGCAATTGTTATTATTATTAATAATAATAATAATAATAATAATAATAATAATAATAATAATAATAATAATATTTTTATTACTATTATTATTATGTTAAAATCAGTTGTTATAATGGAAACAGTACAACTGTAAAAAACTAAATAAGTGAGAATATTCAGTAACAGTGTTACTAACAGTATTCAAAATCCAAGTTTATTCCGTACAGTACAAAGCGGATGATGCTGAAGACAATGTAGATGAGAAGTATTTATGGAGAGGAAGCAAAGCCACGCTTGACTGATTTGCTGCTTTCTCGCATCCTGAAAAATGAAGTTTTAATTTTAGGACTCCATCAAAATGGAGCACAAACAGCTAACAGGCATTCTATTTGTGTACCCTTCAGGGATGTTTCTGTGTTTGCCTCCATTTGCCTGCAGATAACACACACACACACACATATACAAACAGTCTTACAGAGGCTATTAAGGTACTGATGAGAAGATATTCATTTCTGACACTAACACAAAAGCCACACACGTTCTGATACAAGCGGGTCATGTTTTCTTCTACCTACCCTTGCAATGTTTTAAAGGAAGATGGCAACCTTTCAACTCAGATTGAAGCTTCACATCCTGTTGCTAATGGTCACACGCATGCCCACATCAGCGGAGGATCATTTATCTCTGTTTAGTAACTCATTAGACTAACCAGACATCCGCTGTTTAGTGGCCTGTCCCCGGCTGAAGCTGTTCACGGAAATGTGTCTGATGTTTACTGTGCTAAATAATATTTAATGGGACAGAACATTTTATGTGTGGTAAGTAAAGGTTGCATGGTTTGGCTTATCAGTTTTGGTTATTGTTTGATTTAAAGTCATGCAACATTTAGTGTTTTTATCAACTGATTCCAATGTTAAAGGGCCATGAACCCCCTTGTTTCAGCAGGGTGTTTTCACACCTCTACTTTGGAAAAAGTCAGAAAAGTGGGCGTGTCCAACTCTGTTTAGCGGGGAGTGTCGGAGGAAGAAAAGAGGCTTGGTGTGAGAGTGTCTATTTGGGCACGCTGAATTTCAGACTCAAAATACACACACACTAACACACACACACACAGCAGAGAGTGATGGTGTTTACATGGACATCTGTAGTCAAATTATTTGCCAAATTATTAAATGGTGGACTTTAACTGCAGTTTGGCTCTTTCATTCAGGGAATTAATTCATGTCCCTCGCGACAAACGAGATATTTGATTCAAGGAACTGCTCTAAGCGTGTATTTTTCATGCAATGTTTGATACCGCACGGCGAATGAGAGAAAAAAAAACTCAATAAAACGAATAAAATACGAACTGAATAAACAAAGAGCACTGGTCGCTCACTCACCAAATCTGTAGAGACAGGACAATCCACACCAACGAGAGCCGCGTCTTTATTAAGAGAAGACTACAAGAGAATCCGGATCTCAGCGTTTGCAGATGAGAACAGCTCTCAGGTAAACAATGTGCCTCCTTAGACACGTAAGTTATTGTTGTCGAGCGTCGCGTACACTGTAATCCACACGTGAGTCTGAGCTCTCACAGAGAGAAAATGAAAACAAAACTTCACTGCAGCAAACTATAAAAGCAACACTTCACACTTGTTTTGCCAACACAACATGGCGTCTCTGTCGTCTAAACACTGTGACAGTAATGAATATTAATGAAGTTGCACAATAGAGCGTGCTGATTGGTTTGAACCAAGCTTTACTCATGCATTAATGCAGCAGGCTGTAAGACGTAATAAGACACACTCTGGCACAGACGTCCAGTCTGCACGCTGGAATACAACGCTATTATGTCATGACCGTGACGCAGCTTCAAAAATTCGTTTCAAACCGGAAGTACGAATTTGCTTGAAATAACGCAAAAACAACCAGTTTACACTTTTTAGTGAGATATATGTGTCCTAATAGTGTTTTTAGCAGTGTGGGACACATATATACGACTGTCAACAGCTCAAAAAATGTGTTTTGGTGTTTCGTGACCCTTTAACGCTCATTGAATGGGTGTTATCAGTGGTTATCAGCTAATAGATATGGGCTAGGAGCTATCCACATGGTTAATCAGCTGTACATATGGCTGAGGATGGAAATTAACAAGAACTATTTACATTGTTTATTAAATTTACCATTAATTGTATTTTATTAACATCTACCCCTACCCCAACCCTAAACCCAACCATCATAGTAATGTAAAAACAATTCTGGATCTGGAGTCTTGTGAATGGATGATAACAACCTTCTGAGCCTACCAATAAGTGCAACAGGCCCATATATATCAGCTGATAACCACTGATAACGCCCATTTAATCGAGTGATAACATTCGAAGCGGGTGGTTTTTATTTTATGGGGAAATCTGCAATGTAAAATGACATGTAAAAAAATGTGTTATTTATATATTGTAATAAAAGCCAAAATGTTTCTGTATATCTTTGCAATCTTTATATTATTAATTAGGTAGGAACGTCAGCGCGTTCTAGACGTGAATGAGCTCTTGCCAGAAATTTTCCTTCTGCGATCACACAGATCACACGCATTCCGGTAAATTACCAGTAACTTATCTTTCAGGAAAATTGCCTGAACAAATTTACCGGTGTTTTCAAAAAGGGCCTGTTCACATAGACCTTTCCTGAAAATTGCTGGTAATTTTCCGGAAAGGTCTGTATGTGTGAAAGGGGCTAATCTTCAGTTTTCCAGCAGCCACAGCCAAATATACTTCCGAATTTAAAAAGAAAAGAGGCCAAAGTAATTAAAAATAAATCCCTTTTTGACAACATCAAACACTGGCAGGACAAGAAGTTGTGACAAAATAATACAAATAACTTGAACAACTTAGGAGTATAAATGTAAAGTAATGCAATGTAACGTATTGTGTATTTATATAGTGCATTTATTGTGTAAGGCCATACACCCAAAGTGCTTCGCAATTATGGGGGGGGGGGGGGGATTCTCCACACCACCACCAGTGTGGCAGTGGCAGCCACAGGATGACAGCACCAATGCGCTCACCACACACCAGCTATTGGTGGAGTGGAGAGACAGTTACAGCCAATTTGGTGGATGGGGATGATTGGGAGGCCATGATCGATAATGGCTGATGGAGAGAATTTGGCCAGGACACCAGGGTTACACCCCTACTCTTTATGAGAAGTGCCATGAGATTTTTAATGACCATAGGCAGCCAGGACCTTAGTTTAACATCTCATCTGAAAGATAAATACACAAGTCATGATTAAACTGAATACATACAGGGGTGTGACACAGGTGGAACTAATAAACATTAACAAACGGCAGAAAAATAGAACAAAGGAATCACATGACATAAACAGAAGCACATGGAACACAACACATGGGGAACAACATGACACAACAATTGCACAATGACAAGATCTAGATCAGGGATGCCCAAACATGGTCCTGGAGGGCCAGTGTCTTGCATAGTTTAGTTCCAACTCCAATGAGACACACCTGGGCTAGCTAATCAAGCTCTTAGGTTTTCCAGCAACATCCATGAAGGTGTGTTGAGGCTAGTTGAAGCAAAAATCTGCTGGACAATGGCCCTCCAGGACCTAGTTTGGGCATCCTTAATCTAGATACACCCAAATTGAGACAATAAGGTTTATGACTTTCGTTTTGATTATGTAAATCAAGCTAATACTGTATAATTTTTTGACAAATTAGTTAACTTTAAGTAACTGTAATTGGTAGGAACAGTATTGTTGTGTGTTGTTGACTATTATGCCAGCATTTATCACAGTATAACAATAACCAAATTCAAGTTACACTTCATCACAATTAGTTCTTAGATAATTACATTAGACATGTCAGTGATGCATTAACCACTGAACTGGAAGCTCTCATCAGTTTAATTTCCCAAATCTGGTCACCTTACATTAGAGTCTTTCTTCCTTTGGAAAACACAATCTCAGGTCACAGAGAGAAAAAAGAGATGGAGAAAGAGAAAGAGAGAGGCGAACTGGAGTCCCAAGGCGAGTTGTCAGAATATATGTGTGAGTCTGGAGTTTATTTGCTTGTGCTTCACTGCTGGTGACAGGGTTATGAGACATGGCACCCCTGCATGAAGATACAGTATGCATGCGCTTCGTACTTCAGAGAGGGAAAGCACACGCTCCACTGAGGTTTGGGAATGGCAGCAGGGGTGGTGTGGAGTTGGGGATTTGGAAGCAGATCTTATTGTTATACACCAGCTGGAGTAATATTAGTTTTAATGGATCCCTGAAGATGTGCTAGGTTTAATGTAGGGCAGTCGCTACATGCTGTCTGCCTGCTGTGACCTACGCTGAGGCTGTGGGAGGCCTTACAACTGTCTGTGTGTGTGTGAATGAGTAAATATACACTGTATGGAGCGTTCATTCAGTTGTGTCTGCAGTTTATCTTTTGTATGTTTAAGTAGAAAATAATCTGTCAGTCTCTCCATGGGTTCATTCATCTGTCGGTCGGTCTGTCTGCCTGTCTGTCTGTCTGTCTGTCTATCTGTCTATCTATCTATCTATCTAAGCATCCATCTAACTGTATATTTACTGTATATCTAAGCACATATACATCATCCATGTATGTTTATGCATTCATTCATTTATCTCACCAACCATATATCTACCTATCCATTAGTCCATCCAACCTTATATCTATCTATTCATCCTTGTATGTCCATGCATCTATACATTTATCCATCCATCCATCCATCCATCCATACATCCCTCTATCCATCCATCCATCCATCCATCTGACCATTTATCCATCCAACCAACCATACATCCATCCATCCATCCATCCATCTATCCATCCATCCATCCATCCATCCATCCATCCATCCATCCATCCATCCATCCATCCATCCATCCATCCATCCATCCATCCATTCATCTCTCTAATCTTCCATCATCCATCCATCATTCCATTCATCTATCCATCCTTGTGTCTACCTATACAACTATGTATGTCCATGCATCCATCCATCCATCCATCCATCCATCCATCCATCCATCCATCCATCCATCAATCCATCCGACCATTTATCCATCAGCTATCCATCCATTTATCCATGTTTACCCTTTATCTATACATTTATTCATCAATCTATCCATTAATCATCCATCTATTTATGTCTATTCTTCCATCATCTAGCTATCTATTCATTCATCTATCCTTTATCCATCCATCCATCCATCCATTCGTCCGTCCCTCCATCCATCCATCCATCCATCCACCTATCCCTAGATCCATCCATCTATACATCTGTCCATTCTTCCATCTGTCCATCCATCCATAGATCTATTTTGTGTCTATTCTTCCATCATCTAGCTAGCTATTCATTCATCCATCCGTTATCCATCCATCCGTCCGTCCGTCCATCCATCCATCCATCCATCCATCCATCCATCCATCCATCCATCCATCCATCCATCCATCCATCCATCAATCCACCTATCCCTAGATCCATCCATCTATACATCTGTCCATTCCTCCATCTGTCCATCCATCCATACATCCAACCAACCAAATATCCACCTATCCATCCTTGTGTCTACCTATACACCTATGTATGTCCATGCATCCATCCATCCATCCATCCATCCATCCATCCATCCATCCATCAATCCATCCGACCATTTATCCATCAGCTATCCATCCATTTATCCATGTTTACCCTTTATCTATACATTCATTCATCAATCTATCCATTAATCATCCATCTATTCATGTCTATTCTTCCATCATCTAGCTATCTATTCATTCATCTATCCGTTATCCATCCATCCATCCGTCCATCCGTCCTTCCATCCATCCATCCATCCATCCATCCATCCATCCATCCATCCATCCATCCATCCATCCATCCATTCATCCATCCACCTATCCCTAGATCCATCCATCCATACATCTGTCCATTCTTCCACCTGTCCATCCATCCATACATCTATTTGTGTCTATTCTTCCATCATCTAGCTATACATTCATTCATCTATCCGTTATCCATCCATCCGTCCGTCCGTCCGTCTATCCATCCATCCATCCATCCATCCATCCATCCATCAATACACCTATCCCTAGATCCATCCATCTATACATCTGTCCATTCCTCCATCTGTCCATCCATCCATCCATCCAACCAACCAAATATCCACCTATCCATACATCTATATATCTATCCATACATCTACCCATCCTCATATCTATCCATATTATTCATATTTATCTTTCTATGTCAATGCATCTGTTCTTCCATACATTCATCCATCTATATCCATCCATTACTTTTTTCATCCATCCACCCATCTAATATTCTCTCTGTCTTTTCATTTATAAATAATTAAAATAAATAAATAAATAAATAGCCATTTTAATAAGAAAAAAATAGTAAAAAGGAATACATCTCCTTTATTTTGTATGCCAATATTTTGAACACAAATTGGCTTTCACTGACCATTGACAGAAACAGGAAAAAACAACCATTCTGAAACAGGGGTGAATTCTGGGGTGTCTTTAGTTAGTAGATGGTGTGGGACTTTTAAGAGGGAGATTCTGATCTGAAGTGACGTGGTCAGTGGCTGTAAATAATCTGGGACACCGCGTC
Organism: Danio rerio; assembly: GCF_052040795.2. Lineage (NCBI taxonomy): Eukaryota > Metazoa > Chordata > Actinopteri > Cypriniformes > Danionidae > Danio > Danio rerio. The sequence continues at coordinate 25,605,824 of NC_141044.1, forward strand.
TCACTTCCTCAGTCTCAGCTCAGGCTAACAGCACAGACTCACAGGTAAGTTGCTAAGTCCTGTCAGCCCCATTTTAAAGGGTCTTCGAGAAAATCATTCAGCGGCCGACATCACATCCCACCCACATGCAGAAGACTGAGCATGACCCCTGAATGACCACTGGTGAGACAGAGGAGGAACAGAGTTAGTGAAATGATGAATTAGTGAGATCAGCTGTGTTCTGCTTCTCTGAGCACACGGCAGTTTCTGTGTTCAGAATACAAGGAAAACCCCAAAATTAGCCAGGATCGCTTCCAGCAATGTGAAACGACATTTACAACACATTTAACCTCCGTTATGCCATGCTTTTATGAGAAAAACTCAACATTTAGCTAGAAAACATGAGAACGCAGCTGAATTTAATTTCTTAGAGGCTCATTAAAGTGCAAAACTAAAATAATGATTATATTAAATTTCAGATAGCAATAATTTGACTCCATAAATTTATCTTGTAGATTTTAGGGCCTTGCTTTGATTATCTTTGTATTGATTGTGTGAGTAACATGATGTAAGTCAATGTGTCTAACAAATTGTTTTATTTACTTCTAACTTTTTAAGATGAAGCCAACTTTAAAATAATAAACAAAAGCCATTAATTAAAAAAAAAAAAAAAAAAAAAATATATATATATATATATATATATATATATATATATATATATATATATATTTTTTTTTTTTTTTTACAATTAGTATATAGCTGAAATAAAAACACTAAACTATAAAATATATACACAAACAGAATACAAATATACATACCCAAATACACTCGAGCTCGAAATTATTTATAGCCCAGGGCTCGACTGTACATACATGCACAGAAAAACTAATATTCATTAACAGTTTAAATTGCTACAATATGTAGATATATCCATCAAATGTAATCTTACTCCACACTGAAAGGGGGTGTTATTACGTTGTTATAACCGTGTAACTAATTATGCTGTAATATTAAATAATAGAACGTACTAACCACAGAGTTAGCGGAAGCTTAGTTTGTGTTTTTGTTTATGTTGAAGAATTACCATTACAGTTTAATAAAGTGATTATCTTTAATATTTGTAGTAGTTTGCAGCCATACTGTATGTTGTATTGTATGTAAGGGATGCACGACATGAGGTGAAGGACCACACGACACGCAGCAGAATTGATCTAACAAAAAGACCAAAATCGTTGCTTTGAGTAGAATAACCTTACAATTATTAACAAGATTATTAACAAGATGTTAATCTACACAAGCCTAAACACATTAAATAAAACATTCACAAAGTTGTTTCTTACAAAACACCAGTTCAGGGGCACATAAGATGCATTTTGAAGTTAAATATGTAGGGTATTAATTTTTGCAAAAGAAAAAAACATGTTAGGACAGGTAAGAGAAAATTCTGCTTTATTTTTCTCTTACTTAAAACAAAAGCAGTCAGCAAAACATTCAGGATCAGTGTAATATTACATTATTTATAGCGATATATTAATTATTAAACTTATCTTTGCGATCTGCCAAAAAATACACCTGGGAGCAAATAATAGGCTAAAAAATTCAAAGACTGGCAGTTAGATACACCAAAGATTACTTATATCACGTTTTAACAACAGAGATGCAAGAGGTGAGATCCAGCGGCCGGTCCTGAGGTGGTCGGCCCAATATAAAGCTTCTCTCGGTGGGGAGCTGTACGCAGAGCTGAAAGACCTGCTATCCTTACACATAAACTGCTGATTTGACTTCAAAATAACTATGTTTGAAATACTCCAAAAACTTCATTTTGTGGCATAATTGATGAATATTTTTTGAGTTTCTGCAGATTTCCGGACTGCCATGAACAGTTCTCATTGGTTTTCTGTGCAGTACATGCGAGTTGCTTTGGTAACTACAACCGTTTGGGAGAAGCAAATTTATTTCAAACTGTGATACAGACTGAAACTACATGTGTGTTTCAATGAAAATAATGCACACTCTCCAGCCAATCAGCATAAAAAATTTCAACAGACCGATAAAATAAATATAATTTATACAACTAACCGAACAGATAAAGTACTTCATTTGGTACCATAATTTACATAATACATAAATATATATAATTTTAGTGACACTTTATTTTAAAATACAATTCTTGCTATTGATAAACAAGCCAAAACTGTAAGATCAATAAAATACTAAATTGTTGCCTTTTAATAGTTAATAAAAGTAATAGTTGGGTATTGGGTAGGACTAGGGATGTAGAATAAGATCATGCTTTATAAGTTCTTATAAACAACCAAACTCTTAATAATAGGCAGTTACATTAATTAATAGTTAGAACTGGTACTAAAGTTTATAAAGTTTAAAGTTTACTATAATTTCATAGAAATATACAGTGCTCAGCATATATAAGTACACCCCTCAGAAATCATTCTTTTAAATGTATATTTTTTAAAGAAAGCTATACAATGTTATACTTGTGCATATCCTATAATAAATAAATTAGTCAGTACTGAAACCAAATCTTGAGCTCATCTAACAAAACAACTTACTATAACTGTCCAAAAACTAGTAGACCCACATTTATTTGTTATAGAAAAATAGTAAATACAAATAAAAAGGGAAAAATTCAGAAAGCAAGAAGAAAAGAAAAGAAAAAAAGTTGCAATTTTGTGTTGTAATTTTTTTTGCAATATTTTGCTTGAATTTTATTATCTTTCAATTTTGAAATATGTTTGTTGACTAAAATATTACTTTAACAATTATATCTGTTTAATAAATCTGTTTTGTTTAAATGCACCAAAATACACTGCCTATCTTTACTGAGAAATAGAAACAAACATTCATTTTCAAAACGGGGTGTATTCAATTGTGCTGAGCACTGTATATATTAATAAAAATCACTTTGTTAAGTTGTTCATTATCAAAAGCACAGTTCAAGGCCCCATAATGCAATTATAAAGCATAAATAAATGTAAACTAGTATGCTGTGTGTAGTTTTTCTGTTACTGGTAACATATCTGAGACTGTAAGGGTCTGTATGAGTTCATATGTTGCATTTTTTATTTATTTCACATAATTGCAGACTTTACAGTAGGCTTTTTCGCACTGTCATTGATCTGCAGTTATAATCAAATCATGTGCATAGAAAGGTTAGTAATGAACATGTAAACACAAGTATTTATGTGTATAAAGTATCTGTTTTGTGAGAAGTGCATCAGATATGACATGTGAACAACCCTTACGGCTTTACTGTGATATTCCTCAAGTAAAAATTATGTTGTCTGAAACTTTGTTGTACACCCCGCCCTTTTGGCAGTAGAAATGCAGGCCTGATAAAGGTGACTTGTACCGAACCATACCATACTGTACCCGTGAAAACGGGCCATTATTGAGTTTAAACAAGGGCACTGACGAGCATCAGGTGCGCTGAAGGCACGCCCCAACCTACACCTGACAAAACATACAAAAACACAAACCGAAACAACGCAGTCCCAACACAGACACAGTCATTTAAAAAGTAATTCAAATACAATGCTACTGATGTAATTGATAAATAACGAATGACTTTCTTAAAGTAGCTTCCCCAACACTATCAAACACTTCCTCTGATACATCCAATTCATATTGGCTTTCCATTTAGGCAGAGCACACAAGTCTAGCACTGCCGTCAGGATGGCGTTTGGACGGATGGCCTGCTACTCTCACAGAGCACGTCATTAATCTCTCCCTTCCTCCCATTCAAATAAACAACACCATTAAGACAGCAGTTCTGCCCATCAACATACACTCATAGTAAATAAGCCTGCTGCGCGACTCAAAATGTAAAAGCGAGTTTATGAGCAGGCAGACAGTAATGATGTTTACTCAAAGGCTTCTGGTCCTCAAGGGGACGAAACAAAGACACGACCATCAAGGGCAGATCACTTATAATCAGCCTCTAAAGCTATAAAACACGCCGTCTTATCCTCTATAGGCAAACAATGGCTCTTGTATTTTATACAGACGGACGCATACAAGCAAAGTCTTAAACGTCTGGCAGAATGGCCCTCTTAAGCATAATAAAAAATTAAAGTAGCCACTCAAAGCAACCGCGTATGGCTTTGTGAAATGTATTATTCAGTCATTCGGCCAATTAAACATGCTGTAGAGCTGTCCCGGGTTTATCATATTGAAGAAACCACCGTGGCTAGAGGAGGACAGGGTGATTTATAATCAGATGGAGGGATTATCTAGCCGGGTCATAAAGAAATCAATGGACATTTTACATAGCAATCGGCTTCAATCAAAGATACGCCTCTCGCCGCTTGGTCAGGGCATCGGCAGGGAGATTAGCGAATTAAATAGTCAATAGGATCTTCAGTGTGCGAGCAGACGCATGTCGAAATGAAGAATCGTTTCGCTTGTTATGTTGCAAGCATCTCAATTTCTTTTGCTCAAAATGCTTGCGGCAAACAATTGTTGCATTCAAGCACTGTGGCGGTGTTTATGTGGATCGCACTCATTTATTTTGTTTATTCATCTATTTAGATTGTAAAACCTATGGGTATAACAATGCAAGTATTTCATTTGATATCAATAAGCTTATAATTAAAAACGAGTATATAAATAAACTATGCATATTATTGCTAAGGGTGGCATGGTAGTTCAGTGGTTAGCACTGTCGCCTTGTAGGTTTGTGCCCCGGCTGGGTCAGTTGGCATTTCTGTGTGGAGTTTGCATGTTCTCCCCATGTTGGCGTGCGCTGGTTTCCCCTACAGTTTAAAGACATGCACTATAGGTGAATTGGATAAACTAAATTGGCCATAGTGTATGTGTGTGTGTGTGAATGTGAGAGTGTATGGATGTTTTTCAGTACTGGGTTGTGGCCGGAACGGCATCAGCTACAGTACATAAAACATATGCTGGAATAGTTGGCGGTTCATTCTGCTGTGGCGACCCCTAATGAATAAGGGACTAAGCAAAGGTAAATTAATGAATAAATAAATATTATAGCCAATATTCGATGTTGAATTGAGTACTCTAAATCTTTACTAAGAAATTTGTAAAAATAAAATTAATAATAAAAAAAACAGAATGCAATGAAACAACTATAAATAAAACCTAAAGAGTTTCTAAAGCATCTCAAGGACAAAATAAAGCAGCATGAAAATTCACCAAAGTCATAAAAGTCATATTGTAAGTTATGGCATTATTATTTTAATAATAATAATAATAATAATAATAATAATAATAATAATAATATAGGTTTTGTATTTTTTAATTTTTGATTAAGTTTCAATGCTCATATTATTATTATTATTATTATTATTATTATTATTATTATTATTATTATTATTATTATTATTATCATTAATATTAATAATAATAATAATAATAGTAGTAGTAGTAGTAGTAGTAGTAGTAGTAGTAATAGAAGTAGTAGAACTAAAATAGTACCACGGTCACAAAATTAATAAATGAGATAAAAAAGTAATTATATTTTAAAATTAATCTCATAATTTTATCAGACCAAATCTATATTGTAGTTTATTTTTCTGTAACTCTTGTACAGGAAATATATTTGTTACATTAATGTTATGCTATTTACAATTTTTCCAGACAAATACACAACTTTATTTACATAATTAAAATTATTTTAAAATAGCTGATTAAAACTGGCTATTCTATATATATATTTATATTTATATTTTATATTTATATATATATTACCAGTAATACTAAGGGTTTTTCCAATGAGTGTCCTATTAAGGGTTACTTATTTACTCCCAGGGCCATTTAAATCAAAGCTGATATTTAGCTGCACCATGTAGGTATTTTGTAATATCTAATTTTTACAAGGTGGGGCGTTAGCCCAATACTCAACCCCCAACCTTTTAGACCAGGACATACACACATACACTATGGAAAATGTAGCTTACCCAATTCACCTAAAGTGCATGTCTTTGGACTTGTGGGGGAAACTGGAGCACCTGGAGGAAACCTAGGTCAACACGGTGAGAACAGGCAAGTTCCACACAGAAATGCCAAATGATCCAGCCGGGGCTCGAACCAGCGTCCTTCTAGTTGTGAGGCGATATGAATTATTAGCCCCCCTCTTTATCCACCACAGATTAAATCCAGATTATCCATATTTAAAGATTAAAATAATGTGCTGATAAATAAAATGAATAAATAAATAAATAAATAAATAAATAAAATGGCTAAACTAACATGAACTTTTCATGTCATCTATATTGGTGCTCTGTGGTGATTTGGATAAAAAGTGTCCCCTAAATTAATGTAAAGATACTGTAAATGATTTACTATTCTCATATAGTTAAAAAAAGGTCAGATGACAAACAGAAATGTGTTTTGTAGGTTTGAAGATGTGGTTTGATCTCATTTTCATCTCCTCTTTCCATCACTTTGTGTCTTTCTCCACTAGCTATATGAGTGAACGTCAAAAAAGTCACAATAGCACCTGAACTTGAACGACAGACAGTCAGACTCATTTCTGCAACCAGCAGACCAAGAAACTGATATAACCGTTGCACTCTATCTGCAGTTTGACAAGATCTGCTGGCTAGAAAACAGAGCGACTAATGATGATAAACAGATTTGACAGACTACATAATTGTGTGTCCTGCACACTGTAAAACAAGTGGAAAAAGCAGGAGACAATGGAGGAGTTAAGCATGACATCATCGCACTCTTTTGTAATGTACGTTCCAAGCAACAGTTGTGTTCCCTATTCATGACAGGAATGGCAGCTTGTCTTCATAATTTTACCCTGCCAATCAAACTCTGAACATCAGCTATTGTGCACTGAATAAAAATGCAAATGAACGGTTCTGACTTCTTTCAATCTCAACTCTGACTGCTACTTTTCTTTCATCCGATTTACCCATATTTGGTCAAAATAAAAATAAAAATGCAGATGTACTTAGAAAAAGGACTTGTGGGGTATAATTGAGACATGCGGTTAAACACAAGACTGACAAGATGTCTCAATTCAAACACGCCACGCTTCAGGAAACATGGGAATAATTGCTTTGCATTCTCATTTGGTAAAAACAAAATCCATTATTTTTAAACAATTTATATATCAGGAGGTAAATAGAAAAACTAAACAATAAAAAGTATTTCCATCTTAAAGTCTTATGTTTACTCTGATAAAGTCACATATTTTTTTGTTGGAGTGAAATTTATTTCATAATAGACCCTCTTCCCATTTCCGGGTTTCCTAGGGTGCTTTCACACCTAGACTTTTGTTTTGGAACCTGGAGCATTTCCCCTGTTAGCCTGGTTCATTTGGTATATATGAAGCAAGCAATCGCACTCGAATCCGCGCCAAAACATTCGGCTCAAGATCACCTGAATAAGGTGGTCTCTGCTCGATTGAATCGAATTCTTGAGCAGATTAATTGTAGTGAGAAAGCTAAACCATCCAACGAACTAAAGAAGCAGGCTATATTACAGTGTGTGGCTGTGTAATAGGCATATTTGGCTTTATGACGAAAGAATTATGAGTAGGGCAAGATGTCATCATTTCTATGCATTTCATGTCAGATACGAAAGTGAAAGCATGCTCAACTATTTATGTGAGCTGTTTATGTGTTAGGAAATTGACCGACCTGCAGTCTTGGTTCATCTGTTATTTCTCTTTATAATGTAAAGCCTATAATGCATAGTCCTAGCCAAGGCTCTGTAAGAGAAAATCTTACCTCTGATGTAGTTTTGGTGATGATGTCTGTGGGTGTCAACATTCAAAATCAAAGCGCAGTTTTCGCCTATAACGTCTTATTACTCATCGTCATAAATTACAATAAGGACGCATGACAGCTGAGCAGGACTGAAAATAAACCGTGACACTGTGACCAATTTGAGGAGAGTTTACTCGCACGTGACTTGTTTTAGCATCTTTGGTCCATTTAGAAACATTTACGTGTGAAAGTGAACCACACCAGGAACAAAATGTAGCATTGTGACAATTTAAACACCTTTTTCGGAACGAAATAATCCACAGGTGTGAAAGTGTCCTCAGTATTGGAAGACATCATAGTTTGGTAAACTTGACAGTGGATAGAAGAGTACAACAAATAATTTTTCTACAATCCTATTTGCTGAAATAATAAAAGAAAAACTCCATGATTGTGTTATCAAGACTTTCAGAAAAACGAAATGAATAGTGTGAGACTTATGATGGCAGCCAGTGGAGAAAATTATGTGAAATTTACTCTCGCCCTATAGACAATGCATTAGAAACACCTTGCATAGGCGGTAATTCGGGTTTTTTTTTTTTTTTTTTTTTTGTAATTTGATAAAAAGATGATATAATACATTACATAATACATTTATAAATGCAAATAAATGTTCATAATTTTATTTAGAAATCAAAATATTACAACTTTCAAGGATTTACGATGACCATTAAACGTGTCATAACAGTCTTGTGAAAAAGGTCCACACTACAGGGTTTTCTATTGTGTGTTTGATTTTAATATATAAAACCAGTTGTATATATATATATTCAAAATACAATTGCAATTTAACTCAATTTAATAGACATGAATTGATATGACTTTTTGTTTTTGGCCAATACCAATACAAAGCCTTTCAGCTGACTTTGGATACTGATATTGATCAATTACATAGAGTACTAGATATTTTTCTGCATTTCTCCTGGCACTGGGTCTCCTCTCCACCAATCAGCTGGTGTGCAGTCTGGTGCAATATGGCTGCTGTCTCGTCATCCAGGTGGATGCTGCACACTGGTGGTGGATGAGGAAGCTCACTTAACAAAGATGTATAGCGCTTTGAGTGTCCAGAAATGTGCTATATAAATGTAAGGAATTATTAAATTAATTGTACTGAACATGGACTGGATCCATTTACCATTAGCTGTCCAACATTTTAAGAGAAGCACAATTTAAGACAAAAATTACAAACATGACAATTTTCAAGGGTGATATTTGCTATTCAGCATTCTTTTATATGTATATATGTATATATATATATATATATATATATATATATATATATATATATATATATATATATATGTATATATATATATATATATATATATATATATATATATATATATATATATATATATATATATATATATATATATATATATATACATAATTAATAAACCATCAATATCTGTTTTATAATGTTATTGCCACTATGGTAATTGCTTTATATTAATCTATTAAATATTGGTGGCCAATTGTCCCTAAATCTCTAATAAAAATAAATAAATTAATAAATAATAATAATAATAATAATAATAATAATAATAATAAATAACTGTATTATGTTTATTTGTTGTATATATATATATATATATATATTTTTTTTTTATTATATATATATATATATATATATATATATATATATATATATATATATATATATATATATATATATATATATATATGTATATATATATATATATATATATATATATATATATATATATATATATACACACACACACATATATATATATATATATATATATATATATATACATTTTTTTTTTTTTTTTATTGTTCACATGACTTTTTTTCAAATAATTATTAAACAGTTTGGGTAAAAGTTAAAGATTTTACATTACAATAATATGAAGAAAAAAAAATTCTCAAGCAGTATAAAGAATGTTCTCCATAAGAGACTTCACCCAGTTTTGGCCATTTCTGCTGATCTGGAGTTCAGCTGACTAAAGTTTGTGCTGATCTATTTTCAACTCTCCAAAATGCCCACAGTGGCGCAGGTTTCATGAGGAATGTGATGCTCAGCACGAAGCCTGCAGGGACTCCACAAAGCACAGCTCTTCGCTATTTCTGCCCTTTTGGCAGTAATGAAACTTTTGGGATCAACTCAAGAAATAACAGTGATGAGTGAGATAATGAATGTCAGCAAGAAATTGAGTCATATCATGTGCATAATCCTTCCAGACATCTGTTAACGCAAGAAAATACTCAACTAATGGAAAATACTGTATACATACAATTATCAGGCAGATCTGGTATTAGTAATATTGGTAGGCAGTATTTATTTATTGCAGAAACTGACCACTGAAAAGCAATACCACAGACATGTTGAGCTTCAGTCTTCTGAAACAATGCAATACTTTGTGTAAGTGACACTAAAGTTTTATTGTTTCTGCTTTAAAGGAACACTTTTTTTTTTACAGGAACACACTTTACAGTTGAGTTTTACCACTTTTTTAATCCATTCCATTGAATCCAAATGGCCGGGTGGGAACACCTTTAGCTTAGCTTAGCATGGATCATTGAATCAGATTAGACCATTAGCATCTCACTTTAAAATTTGCAAAGTTTTTCTATGTTTTTCTAATAAAGCTTGACTCTTCTGTAGTTACATTAGGTACTAAGACCAACAAAAATGAAAAGTTGTTATTTTCTAGGCTGATATGGCTAGGAACTAATCTCTCATCTGATGATCATGTTGTAAGTTACCTAGCTGGGGAGTATTTATTATTTACAAACAGCACTGTTTACGTACATATTACGATTAACACATGTTAATAAGTCATAATAACAACATAAACATTTTCTATGTCATAAATATCTGTGTTTTGACACTGAAAAAAGTCAACACAAAAAATGGCTTAAAAAATTGGTTGATTTGGGAATTAGAATGTGTTTGTTTGCACCATTTATGAATGCTCCATCAAACAAACATCACATTTTTGGAAAACATGCTTTGAAAACAACTTAAAAACACTACCCTCCAGTGGATTTCAGAAACATATTCATGCAACACGTGCACACCAACACATATACCTAATACCGTGATAGCATTGCAACCAGTTAGCATAATTTATAATCCCTAACTCACACACACACACACACACACATGCACATATGTTGGTATTGGTGGTTACGAGCACTCTCTTAGTGTGACAAATTTAATACAGTAAAAACAGTGTAGTATATTGTCTTTTCCCACACCTAACCTTAAACTCAGCTCTAACATGAAACTTGAAATCCTTTCAGATAAAAAGAGAAGTACTGGGGTTCCACAAGGTTGTGTCAGCTCATCAGAACCAGTACACACACATATACTACAGCTACCTTATAATGATGTTCATACAGTACAAACTGTGTTCTTATGTCTCAACCCCTCAACCCAACCCTCAAACAATCTGCATTTTTTATATTTTCATAATTCTGCGTTATTGATGAGTTGTTTTCCTGGAGAAAAAAAAAATCTCCCCAAGGTCAAAATATACATGTGTAACTTTACATTTGGTCCCCACAGCATGAGGAATACAAGGCACACACACACACACACACACACACACACACACACACACACACACACACACACACACACACACACACACACACACACACACACACACACACACACACACACACACACACACACACACACACACTCACACACACACTCACACACACACACTCTGCATGACTGCATGTCCTTCATCTACCCCTGCTGTTTACCCACTAGAAGCTCCTATTTAATCCTTTCAGGCGTGGGAATGCGGCACGTGTTGAATTTGGATTCACGCAATTCCCCACACAATCAACAAAACACAAACATATCCAGTCAGCCAGCAGCTTTTATGCGTACATGTGAGAAATGCCATTCTCTCTCTACGCTGGGGTTTGTGCGTTGGCATGTTGTTCAGCTTTATGTACAGTATGTACGAGTTAAGCTACAGTTTTGCAGTAACAGAGTGTCAGAAGGAAAGAACATGAAACCATTTAAACATGCCACCACAGGGCTGTGCTGGAAGCTTTTTCTCTCCATATTTTCACTGCTGCAGAATAACACCTTGCTGACTTCACACTCTGGAGTGACCAGCATCAAATGTGCTCAGTTAAGGTCAAGTCTAAATTCATTTGTGTGTGTTTTGGGTGTGTTTGCTTTGGGGGTTTATCAACAGTTAAAATACCCCTGATTTATAATTTACTCTTTGTGCCTCCTAAAACTGGTTTACATATTTTCAAGGTCAACTAGCACTAATAATCTCATAATACACACTTTCATTTAGCTCTTTTCTCACAATGTCTGAAATGGTTTGTTTAAGGATCTCCTCTCTCTAAACTCCGCCTTTCAGTGAGCTCGCTCTGCTCTGATTGGTCTACCCCCCACCTGTTGAAAGTTCTAACAGGCTTCTTTAGCTTTGATATCTACTGATACAAACAGTAATAACTGTCTCAACTTTTAACTTGTGTATTCAAATCCAAGTCCTTATTTGCTGGAAGTGCCAGCTGAATTTACAGTGACTGTGCAATACCTGAATACTCAATCACTTATGGTACTTTTACACTAGCACTTTTGGTCTGTCTTCTGAACTTGGGTGTCCACCAGTGAACTGTACCACCTGAAAGGGGTGGTCTGGGGTACTGTTTGTGCAAACTCTGGTACGGTTCAAGGGTGCATGGAATGCAATCGTACAAAATAACGGAAGTAAACCGCCAACTGTACAACACACTTTAGGTTTTATTCATTTGTGTGTGCCTGTGTATCACCTAACTTGGCGATAGTGATGCATGTCTGCTTGTCTTCACTAAAAATGACTTCTGAACGTTTTTTTTTTTTTCAGATTTTTTTTTTGTGGTAAATAGACAAAAGGGTCTCTCTATATTTTGGTTTTGGTACAAAAACCAAAGGTTTCAGTAAAAGCAGAACGACCATAATATGTGTACATCTCCATTTTGCTTTTATGGCCATCCCCTAGCAACAGCTGTACACAAAACAGCATCTTGATGACGCAAGCGTATAGGGGGTTCAGAAGGAAAAAAGACAGTTTGAATACAAACCAGCCAAGATAGTCGATTCTATCGAACTATCGAACTTAGGTTCGAACCAGGCATTCAGCCCAAGTGTGAAAGCAGTCTTCAATCTATGTATATATTTGTAAATTTGTTAAATAAAATGTTAAAACATTTTGGATTAGCAAGATTACTACTACTACTACTACTACTACTACTACTACTACTATTACTATTATTATTATTATTATTATTATTATTATTATTATTATTATTATTATTATTATTATTATTATCAATTTAGATAAATAAAATCCATTCAAAAGAAAAGTCTTGAAGCATCCATTTAAATTATTGTCCTTATTTAAGTTGATTTAAGTAGATTTTTTAAATTATTGCAATATTGTAATTGTTTTTTATAAATGTGAAAATATTCTTGGGGTGGCACGGTGGCTCAGGGGCTCAGGTGGTTCGAGTAGAGACCCGCTGACCCGCTGACCCGCTAGATCAGTTGGGATTTCTGTGTGAATTTCTCCCGTGTTCATGTGAGTCTCCCGTAGTTGCTTTTGTTTCCCATATTTGGATTTGGATAAACTAAATTAGCCGTAGTGTATGTGTGTGAATGTGGAAGTGTGTAGGTGTTTTTCAGTACTGGGTTGCGGCTGGAAGGGCACTCACTGCATAAAGCATATGCTGGCATAGTAGGTGGTTTATGCTGCTGATAAATGAGAGACTTGAATGAATGAATGAATGAATGAATGAATGAATGAAAATGGTCTTTTAGGAAAGTTAAGCATCAAACCCTTCTTCTAACGCCCAGAATCTTATTCCTGACCCAAAACCAGTGCTGCATGTTATTTTTTTGTGCTTCTTTCATCTTCATATCGCATGTCATCATAATCCCAATAATAAATGAATTCTGTCTCTCTGTGCATCTTGTACAATCCCCATGTCTCCCCGTTCCAGACCCTCCCAGATCAGTTTTATCAGGATTATTTGATTTGATTTTGACAATGAGGGATGAGCCTCTGTGCTGATTAATTGTGGCTCTGTGTTTGTAAGGACTGTGGAGATATTAATTGAATCTGATATTAAACATTACAGACAGAATTGGACAAGATGCTGGGCTGATTTAATACTTCTCTGCATGCTGAGAAAAAGCAACGGGTAGAGGGATGAAAAATAAAAAAAAAACTTGGGTTGGTTTTTGGGTCTGAGTGAAGGTTTAACTCAAACTGACCTGTAATCAATGCACACGTTTTCTCAACCGTAGGACACACAGAGCCTGTTTACACACACACAGTTCAGATCCATCTCAACTGATCGGATCACAAGTCGACAGAAAAAAAAAAATGTGTAAAGATGGTCCAAAATGGTTTGTGAGCTCATCAGTCAAAGCAGTACTTCAGAAAACACCTTTTGTGGCGTAGAACCAACAATTGAGGATATAGTGAAGTTTTAACTCAAGTACATGCAAAAAAAAAAAATAATAATAATAAAATAAATAAATAAATAAATAAATATCTTCATAAGTATTTTATATGTTGCTTTACTCGTTCTTAAAAGCATTTGATAAATAAACATTTCATCAATAAACATTTATTCTTATCATAAATGTTGAAAACCCACTGCTTAATATTTTAATGAATGCCATGGTTTGTTTTTCAGGCTTCTTTGATGAATAGGAAGTTCTAAAGAAAATAACATTTAGTATTTTGTTACATTAGACGTGCATTTACTTTTATCTCTATAACTTTTTGCTTTTGATAAAAGTGTGAATATCTCAAAATAAATAAATATTACTGACCTCAAATATTTGAAATGCCATTGAAAATGTATTTCATACTCCCCTATTAACTTGTTTTGAAGGTATTTTTAATTTGCTAAATAGTAATCTAAATTAAATGTGTTGCTTTGGAAATTGAAATAAAATTAGATACATTTGATTTTTTTATATTTTATTAAAATTTAATATTTGATTCATTTTAGTGCATTCCAGATGAATAAACGTTCTAGTTTATTAAAAATCTTACTGCCAGAAGTATTTTTCATTACTTCTCTAACCTCTTTTTTGGTTCATCTCTAAATCTTTAAAAACAAAAACAAATAATGACCTTGTTTTTTTTTTAAAGAAGGAATGTTAATCTTTCCCTCAACTCTCCTTTCAATAGATATATTTACTGATTTGCATATTTTCCCTGGATATTATTTAACTATTCGACACAAGTTCATGCTGACTCATGCATTTAGTGACAGTTCCTGTTTATTTGCCAAAATACTTCAAAATAAAATAAAATACAATACAATTAAATTATAAAAAATAATAAATTAAATTAATTGTTACTAGTAGCGATGAAAAACTTAATTAATTAATGAAATAAATGAAATTCAAGTCAATTAAAGTTTAAATTATATATATATATATATATATATATATATATATATATATATATATATATATATATATATATATATGAATGTATTAAAGTAATTAAACTAAAATTTAAATAAAAAATAAAGTAGAAAAAGTAGAAAACAAAGTAGTAAAGTGAATAGAAAATAAAGTAAAAAACAGTAATTACAAAAACAAATAAATACAAATACTAAAAATGACATATTAGAAATAAAATAAAAAAGAAAGAAGAATGTTTTATAGTATCTCAATAGGACAGTATTAAAACAACACTAGTTCAGTACGGCTTCATGCTGTTCTGGATGCTAATGTACTACA
This sequence comes from Danio rerio, assembly GCF_052040795.2. NCBI lineage: Eukaryota > Metazoa > Chordata > Actinopteri > Cypriniformes > Danionidae > Danio > Danio rerio. The sequence goes on from NC_141044.1 coordinate 25,621,313, forward strand.
GTAATATAAACTAAAAGTAGTCCCAGCTGATAGCATTGACTCAATCAGTCTTTCCATCAGGGCAGAGCACAGAAAGAAAAGCATAAATATTGAAAGCAGAATTAGCATGTGCATGAAGCTCAATATGAAGGAAGTCTGATCAGTTCTCACAGCAGCTGAGGTCCAGACACAAGGAAAAGAGCATTTTAATTTTCACTTTCTGCTTTCTGATTACCACATATACTAATTATCTTTCCTTCGTTTCATCTGAATGTGTTTGTGAAGATGCTTTAGGCAAACAGCATCCGGCAGCAAACTGTGCTTAGACAAACACTGAGAGAATACAAAAGCTCATTTACACCAAAAGGACTCAGAAGTACACTCTAAAAAATAACTCAAGCGATCTGTTACCACCAAAGAGTTTAATACATTGTTGTAACTTAAAAATTCTACATTGCTGATTATATTAAAACTTTTAAATTGCCAGAGTAATTTTATTAAGTTTACACAACAGGAAAATATTGATAATTACATCAACTTAAAAAAGAGGGTAATTTAAAGATAAATATACCTGTCAATTAGTTTAAAACAATATTTAACTTATAACAACCCAAAAAAATTGCGTTGATAACTCAATTTTTTCACACCAACCGAGTTCTGGATTTCAAAGCTCCTCCCTCACTGAACGATCAACAGGCATGTCCGGACAAGTTTTAAGCAGACTGTTTGGCACAAAGGATACTTTAAGGTGAGAAATCTGGGTTTTATTTCATTTCCAAATCAATATTCTACATTCCATTAGTGTTGGCTACTCCTGGTAAATTATAGTTGATGTTGGCAGTGTTTTTTGACTAGAAAATAGTAGATAAGAAAGTAAAAACACATACGGTAAGCCAGAAAGGCAATTTAGTATATATGTCAAAATAACAAAGTTTATATAGTAGATGCTTTTTTCATAAATAGTATTGCTTTATCCTGCATGTTTTATGTTAGTTACCCTAGCAGAAATATATTTTCTGGAGCTTGCTCACAGTTGTTATCCAACCTGAAATTTGTATTTTATTCCTCCTGTTCTTATGGAAAATATTACATTTATCTACTGATTGCTAAGATTTTCATACAAAGTTCATGCAACTGTATTACAACTTTCTAGGCTGATCTGTATTTTAGATATAAGTAGGCTTGTATATAAAATAGGTTGGGGTGCAAAATGTGTAAATTTGAAACATCAACACAAATAGTTTTGCTAAAACATTACAGACTACACCATGGTAATTGTGGGCAACCATTTCCATGCCTCTGTCAAGATTGTTTGTGTTTTTTCAGAACATGGGGCAGCCTTAGATCACATTTATCAAGACATCAAACTTAGAAAACCTCCAGATTTGCAGAAAGTTTTTTATTTTACTTGTCCTTGTTGCAATGCCATGACAATTTCCATAGAAATAAAAAAAAAAAACACGAAACTGTCATCTGTGTATTTCAGAACTGCAATTTCAGAACTAACATTTATGGAACATTTGCTTCGCACAGAAGCCGAAAACATACTCCTCACTCATTGCATGACTTCAAGGCAGACATAATAAAAAGGTATGTATGTTCATTCAATGCAGATCAACACAGTGATGTGGAAGGTCAAAGTGGGGATCTGTCTGATGAAGGTCAAGATGACAATAATGATGTGACAGACCTGCCAAACTGCATAGAAAAAAAAAATAGCTTTGTTGTTTCTAAAACTGGAGAGCACTTTTAATGTATCTTACAGGTGTATAAAAGAGGTTGGTAAAGAGTTAAATTTTATATCTCGATCAGCATCTGGACCCATCATCAAAGGTATTTTACAGTCCTGCTTGGGTTGTAAAGCCCATCTTACAGTCCACAAATCTGTCTAATGTAAACCTTTTGCATGAAGTAACAAAAATAAACAATTTTCAAGTTGTTGCAGATAAAATGGGCAAGAAATAAGGGATATCTTGGAGCGCTGGCCTGCATTATCAGATGCAACACAGGTAAGTTTAGTTTTATTTTTAGTCTAGTTTCACAATTTTGCGAGAAAATCATCTTGAAGTTATTTATGCTAAAAACTTCTTACAACAATAACATATTACATGTTATTTGTTGTGTTACACATTGTATACAATTATTCCATTATTTAATTATTCTATTTTTTCTACAGATAAATGAAGAATTCAAGAGGATAACCACTGTAGGTCTTGAATCCACATTTATGGCCAAACTTGACAAATGCACCCCAAAACTAATGGACCTGGCCTCATCCAGGGGAGGAGCTAAAGGGGAAATAATCGGAAGGATTAAGGACATGCTTCTTGAGGTATTGTAAATAATTTGTACACACTAGAATAGTTTAGATTTGTGTTAAATTGTCAGGTTGCCATCAGTTGTTTGTTCAGATAAAATTATATTAATTTACTGTAAGTACTTTATCTTAATATATATTTTTCTAATTAAACAGAACAATGCAGTTGAAGTATGGAGAGAAGTAGCCATTCACTGTCTTGTTGTCTATCTTGGAGAGAAAGAAGAGGATCTTTTCAAGGAGTTTGCTGTGAGTATTACAATGTTTTAAAATTAAAATTAAATATTCCCTTGACAGTGGAAACATACAAGACAAAATATGTGCTCAATGACTGCTCTCTTTTAGTTAAATGTGTAGGTATATTACATTGTCCACACACACTGGGTTTACCTAGCTCTGTGTTAAAATAACAATGTACTATTTAGTTCAATAAACAGATGTTGACAATAATGAGAAAGATTTGTAAAATGGGTGTGACAGTTGCGTTTCACTTTTCCATTTAAATTACATTGTGAAACGAATTATTCTTATGAGTGAGTAGCTGGGTGCATGCATGTAAGGGGTAAAATAAAACAAAGTCTCCAGAGATTAACTGAAATTATATGTAAGTAAAATAAAAAATTGAAGTAATTATAAATTTAATTATCTCTATCATGCTAATCTAATTTTTTTTTTCTTGCTTTACAAGAATACACAAGAAATTGAGGCAGACCTTGAAAAGCAAGTGATGAAAATTGCCATCATTGGTGATCTGTCAACTATGGAATTAAACCACAAGACGGGAACCATCATTGTTGAGGGAATCAGAATCCTGATTGGAATGGATATCTCAAGGTGTTGTGCTCTGCTAACGGGCATAATATATGCTCTGAATCTGAGCTACCCCAAGGAGCTTAAATATACTTGTTAAGTGTTTCAGAAGCTGTTTCTTGAACTTGATGGACTGAATCCCAGTGCAAAAGTAATGCGTCTCAAGAACAGCATTTTCTGAAGCCTCTACTTATTTCAAAGTACATTTTGCTCTTTATGTTGCAACTACATTGTTTTGTATTTTGAAGTCCACATGCTGATCTTTTTATTTCATACTGTTTATATGAATGGTGGCATTTATATATGTTTGTTTATAATAATACAAATGTTACATGTTTTACAATTAAGATTAACTAATAACAAGTAGTTTGTAAAATATTCAATTTATAAGTTAATAGTTAGCTTTAAGTGTATCAATGCCTATAACTCTTGTTTTGATGGAATTCATTGTGATGGCATAGCTATGCATGCATGCACATTTTTGAAGGCAAAGCTGACGGGTCAGTTTGTTTATAATTTGTGAGACAGTACACATTTGTGTTGTGTAAACTTTGAGAAGTGCAATATTTAAAATAAAAAACTGAAAACTGTGTTTCTAAATAAATAAAAAGCTACTGAAATTAAAATTGCTGTTGTTTAAAAATGTATTTCTTACAAGTACCTAAATTAACAATAATATGAAAACAAACAAAAAATTTAATTTCAGCTACTTAATTTTTTTGAGATTCTAAACTTGAAAACTAGCATGTATAATTATGGTAATTAAGTACATAACACTGGTTTTTGTTTAAATGTTAATAAAAAAAAGCTAGTTGGAACAACTTACTTTTTTAAGTACTCAACTTAAAAAAATTGAGGTTATGCTATGTAAAAATACCTCTGATTGAAGAGGTAAAGGTAATTTGGCTAACTTAATAAAGTTTGCTGTCTGAACTTCATTTTGTTAGATGTTGCCGTAACTTGAAAATATTGATGCAAACTGTTGCGTTGATTTTTTTTGTTTGGTCTAAACAATATTTTTTAGAGTGTACACTCAAAATATCAGACCATCAACTTGGTAGCAAAAACAACGTTTTAACTACCGAAAAGCTATGAAAGAAATGTGAGGGAAATGTTTTATTTTAAATCTTAATAAATTTAAAAAAAAAATTTTTTTTGACCAATTATAATTTTCTAAAGATGACTACAAATCAAATATACAAATAAATATATCAAACTGAATGAATAATAAATGAATAAACAAACAAACAAACAAACAAACAAACAAATAAATAAATTAATTAATTAGTTAATAAATAAATAAATAAATAAATAAATAAATAAATAAATAAATAAATAAATAAATAAATAAATGACAGTTTATTTAAAATGTGCAAGAAAGGTAAAGATATTTGTAGGTTGTAATTTATTTTTGCAATATTTTGCTTGAATTTAATTGTAGTATCTTTCAATTTCTAAATATGTTTGGTGACTAAACTAAAAAGTAACTCACATTACATTTTTTAAAAAGTAACTCAAATATTATTACATATTTTTTAAAAGTAATGCATTCTTTTACACATTACTTAGAAAAGTAATATTATTATGTAACTCAAGTTACTTGTAATGCGTTACCACCAACACTGGACATAATGGTCAAATTGCCTGTTGTTTTGAATTCACACGTCTCTGCCACCTAGCAATTTTTGCTAACAAAAATAACATATTTACTGCACTGAAGCAACTTTGCTCTTCTACCTACTGTATGCACCTTTGGGGGAAGTCTAGTAAATCATAGACAATTATAATTTAAATCTCAATCTTAGAATAAATGAATAATAGCCTAATGTAAAATATAAAAGCAAAACATCAGTAGGCCATTTGTAACTGAAAAAAGCCTTTGGCCTTTAAAATGGCCCTATATTAGTTGCCAATTTTATAAAAGATTTGTGTCAGTAGCTGTGACGTCCCTCATCTCATTTTGGGTGTCTGTCAATTTTTCTGTCCTGCACTCAAAAAATGCTATGGGTTTGTCTCGGTATTGGGAATGAGTAGTCTCCAAATGTCTTATTAATTTGACCACATGCATTCGTCAGCAAGAACTTTGCCGCAGATAATGGAGGGTCAGGGGCTCTTTGCTTTTATAAAATGAAATAGAACCATATTTCAGGTAACTATCTTGGAAATTCCTGCATTTCGTGTTTTCAGTATTGCCAGCGCTGCCTCCTAAAATGTTTGGAGCTTCTTCACCTGGGTCCAGTATGCTTGGGTCAAGTTGCTGCTGAAGGCAAATCAGTGAGACTGTTTTGTTGAGGATGAATTACAAATTTGGTCAGCCAGGAAATAAAAAGAACTAAGGCAACATGATCGTTCTCCTAACTGTCCACTGCTAAGAAATGTAAAAAATATGACGTGACCCCCCACAAGCTCGCTGAGGCCCCCTTGTGGGCTGGAATCCCCCTGTTAGAAACCGCTGCTCTATCCAACAATAAAACGATTTATTCCTTATTTGCTGTTTATTTATTTATTTATTGTACTACTAAAGAGTGTATGTTGCCAGAAATAAAGAACAGACCAGCATAAGTACTTTATTTACTACCAATGGAAGTGAATGTAGGCTGCAAACTCACTGTTTACAGAGCCTTGTCCTCACAGACCCCAAACAGCAGAGCAATAACCAATTTAAACACATTGAAAAGAAAACAGCAGAGACTGTAACTGCACCAGCAAACTAGAGAGGAGAAATATTACACCCTGCAGCTCTTTATCCGCTACTGTACTCTATTGTCAAGATCACCATAAATGTGTTTTTAGATTTGTTTTTATAATGCTAGCACACTTTGTCTATAAAAACAATTTTTATTACCACATAATTTCCCTATTGTAAACTTCAGCTACAGAGTCAGTTTCTCTTATTAGCTATTAAATGCAGATAATGTAAATACAGGGTATGTTTTACTTTTTGGTATAGTGTTTGATTTAACAGTCAAGTGAACTAGCATTAATTCGCATTTTATTTTGGCTCCTAGACAAAAATGATTAGGAGAGTAATAATAATAAAAATAATAATAATAATATAAATAAAGTAGTATGCCCCCAATGGTACAAACTAAGGCATTGGTGTATCGCTATACCGCTTTAAAAAATCATTAGAAAAATAGGCAATCAAATGCATTAAATATTACATATTAACATTACATACATAACCATCTGTTAATTAACGGTTTCCATATTTTGTGATTCACAAGTGTTTTCCATTTATTTCCAGTCATAAACTGCATTATGGGATGTTGATCTTTGCTCTGTTAAGTTTGGTGGTGAAAATTTAGATCTACAGATTAACATATTGGCTTTTATTGACAGTTTAGTCATTTAAAATGATAGATTGTATAAAAAATACTTAAAGAAAAAAGTCTGTAAAATAACAGAAAACTTACTGGCAGTGTAATAACAAGTTTTTGTAGCATAATTGTAACGAGGAAGTTGGGTGGCAACGGAGTGAGGATGCATGTGCAGCTTTATCTAGAAACATCAGACAGGCAACCGTCAATCAGGAGCAAACAGGTACATATAATACAGGGAAATCCAGAAGTGTAGACAAGGTCATAGGCAATATGGTCAATTCCCCATTAAGACCAAGTTGTGAATTACTTTAGAAGAGCAGTGCAATCTGACGATGCATTATCCAGAGGATGATAATGTGTAACACTGTCATAAATGATCTCATCCCTTTCGAGTGTGCATGCGCATTAGCTCAGGCAACCTGAAAAAAAAACTGCCAATTTTGTTTAATTAGAATGTTTAGAAACTAAACTTTTGAGACAGATGTTGCTTTTTATTGGTGATTCCAAATATGTCAAATTGATTCCAAATAATCGTAAGCTTGGCAAACAGTTTTGGAGAATTGAATGTATGTGTATTTGAATTGAAGTAATGTGTGTGTGTGTGTGTGAAACTAAGAGGTTTAAATAGTCCAGGTAAACAATAAAAATGAGTTTCAGCTGTGTGTGTTCAAATGACAGCTGGGAGAGGAGTGATTGGTGCAATGATTTCTGCTGGCGATCACAGCAGTAATATTCAACACCAACCCAGACAATATATCACTTTAAACTATTACAAATGTCAATAAAGTCACTTTTTAGAACTTTTTAAGGTTAAAGGTTGATGAAAAAAAGATCAAGGTCCCATAATGCAATTTAACAATATTAATAAATTTCCAGATATTTTTTATAGTGTACATTTAGCTGTAGTGGATTAAACAAACAAACAAATACCAAGACCATGCATGTTTCTTTTTTCTAAAATGTTACAAAAAAAGTACAACCTATTTATATATTCAATATGCTACAGTATATATATATATATATATATATATATATATATATATATATATATATATATATATATATATATATATATATATATATATATATATTTATTTATTTATTTATTTATTTATTTTATAATATATATTTTTTTTATTTAAAGTACCCTTCTGTGAACTCTCCACTTAAAATGAGAAAATCTAAAAGGACAGGACCTGTTTTTCTGTGACATGTGTAATATGAACACTGATGTGGTTGTGTGGTGAAGCCAAAGATAAATTTCCACTTGTGGACTATAAAGAAAGAAACAAAAACAAAAAAAAAACAGCAGACTCAAGTTCAACAAGATTATTCTTGTCAACAATGCAGCAAAAAAGGTAAAGAAAACAATATTACAGAAACGAAAGGAAAAAACTTTAGAATGAACAAATGACTGAATGAATTAATAAATGACATCTAAATTAGTTTAATAAATATATGCATGTAAAATTGATTAATACACTTTTACACTTTTTTGAATAATTAATACACTTTTACAATAGTTTTAACTGTCCGGTGACCAATATGGATTTGGAACTAAAAACTGATTTTTAAAATCTCATTAAACATTTTTTTTATTTTAAGTTTTACAAATAACACAAAACGAACAAATAAAATATAGAGGCATTTATTCATTTTCCTTCAGCTTAGTCTTTATTTCAGAGACCGCCACAGTGGAATGAACCACCAACTATTCTATTCTTATTTTTTTTATGCAGCGGATGCCCTCCCAGCTGCAACTAAGTACTGGGAAACACCCATATACTCTCGCATTCACACAGTCACCCAATTCATCTACAGCTTGTGTTTGGACTGTGGGGGAAACCGGAGCACCCAGAGGAAACCCATGCCAACATGTTGAGAACACACAAACTTCACAGAGAAATGCCAACTGACCCAGCTGGGACGCAAACCACTGAACTTCTTACTGTGAGGCGACAGTGCTAATCACTGAGCCACAGTACCAATTAAAATACACATAATAAAAAAGCTTTAAAAATAATATTAAGATTAACGCTCAAGATTAAGCATATAAATCAATGTGATTAATAGATCTAAGAATCTAAATGTCCAGTAACTGAATCATTAAATGCTCAAGTAACACCTAAATACATAAAACATTTTCTTTAAAAAAAAAGTTCAGGAGCAAAATGAATAAGGATAGAGACCATAAATAAGTATAGAGGCTCTCATTTTGCAAAAGAAGGAATGACGTGAGTTGCGATGGACAGCAGAGAGCAGATCTGCCGTGCTGCTGAGCTTTTAATGAACTGGTGATCACTGTGAGCTGCAGTCACCTCCATTAATCACTTCTTTTTCATGTCTGCAGGATCTTGAAGACACGCGGCGCAGCTAAACCTCAACATATGCTTCCGGCTGGATTATTAACCAAGAGCGCAGCGACCAGTCTTTCTGAGTCTCCTCTCTTCCTTTATGATCATTTCCACCCGTCTCCGTCCTTGAGTTACTGACAGCCATTAGCACAAACAAAGGCCATGAGAGCATTAATCTTTCATGCCAGACTTCATGTCATTTAATTGTCTTGTGGTCATGCAAGGTTTCAAATTGAGTTTCATTTTATGAAGCTTCTAACCTTAAAAGAGAGGGTAAGTTTTAATGTTAAGCATACAGAGAGAATATATCAAGCTAGGACTTATTTAAATATGCATTAGTGTTCAGATTGGTTTGGTGGGTCCAGGCTAATAAAATCTATAAAAGTGGTGCCAAGAAAGCATTATATTAGTTATTGTTATGGTCACGCTCTTAGCACTTAATTTTTATTTAACGCTGACTATTTTAAAGTATGTATGTAATATTATAATTATAATATTTATTTTTATTTATATTTATATTATAATTATTTTATTTTTATTTAATCAAATAATAATATTGGCTATGCGGTGGCACGGTATGTAGTACTGTCGTCTCAAAGCAAGAAGGCTGCTGGTTTGAGCCTCGGCTGGGTCAGTTGGCTTTTCTGTGTGTAGTTTGCATGTTCTCCCTGTGTTTGCGAGTTCTGAGTTTCCTCCGAGTACTAAAATTTCCCCCACAGTCCAAAGACATGCGGTATTGGCGAATTAGGCTAAATTGTTTGTAGTGTATGTGTGGGACAGAGTGTGTATGGATGTTTCGCAGAGATGGTTTGCAGCTGGTAGGGCACACAAAAACAAATGCTGAATAAGTTGGCGGTTTATTCCGCTGTGGCGACCCCAGATTAATAAAGCAACTAAGCCAAAAAGAAAATAAATGAATGAATGAATATGAATATTTTTACATTTTAATTCAAATCAAATTGAATCATCTTTGAATCAAAGTTAAATAATAATAAAAAAAAATTGAATATTATTTTTAAATTGTGTGACAAAGCAATGCAAAACAATGTAATTTAAAAAAAAACTAACAAAAAAACTGAATTAAACACAAAAAGAAATCAGTTAAAAACAAAATTAAAAACAAACAAAAATAAGTTAAATAAAATTACACGAATGAATGAATGAATTAATGAATTAATGAATGGATGGATGAAAGAAACAAAACATAAATAAATAAACAAAAAAATAGATTAAAAAATAAACAAAAATTATATAATGAATAGAACAAAAATAAACAAAAAAATGATTTAAGAAAGAAAGAAAACAAAAAACTAGGAAAGAAAGAAGTCAATTGGGAAATAATTAAATTTCAAAACTTAATTAAAGACAAGTGAAAAAATAAATAAAATGAAATAAAATATTCTTGAATGAACAGACGAACAAATAAACAAAAAAGAAAGAAAGAAAGAAAGAAAGAAAGAAAGAAAGAAAGAAAAATGAATCAGTTTAAAAAATGAAAAACAAACAAAATAAATAAAATAAAATTACACAAATGAATGAATAAATGAATGAATAATTGAATGAATGAATGAATGAATGAATGAATGAATGAATGAATGGATGGATGAATGGATGGATGGATGGATGGATGGATGGATGGATGGATGGATGGATGGATGGATGGATGGATGGATGAATGAATGAACGAACAGACAAAACAAAGGTAAGAAGGAAACAAAACCTACATTAAATAAAGAATGAAATCGATTAAAAAATAAACAATACAGAAAGAAAGAAAGCAAGAAAGCAAGAAAGAAAGAAAGAAAGAAAGAAAGACAGAAAGAAAGAACTCAATTGAAATTAATTAACAGTTAAAAACTAAATTAAAGAAAACTGAAAAAATAAAATAAAATCAACATAAAATATACAAAAATAAATGAACGAATGAATTAACAATTGATCGAATCAACAATGGATGAAACAAACAAACAAACAAACAAGAAAGAAAGAAAGAAAGAAAGAAAGAAAGAAAGAAAGAAAGAAAGAAAGAAAGAAAGAAAGAAAGAAAGAAAGAAATGGTATTTAGTCTTCAGATGCATGGATAAAAACCTGTGAACTCAGGTCAATGAATCTGCTGGCTGCAGTCTGAAGCCCAATATCACTCAGTGACTCCTATTTGAGTCCACTGCCTCAGATCAATATGAAAACACCCCCTCACCAAATATTACAGTTCCTGCAGCAGTACACCTCAGATACACCTTGATTATTTGCACGGTAAACATCCAGGCATTACCTTTCCACATCAATCCGAGAATTACAAGCCTTCACTGCAGCAAAACAACGCAACGCTTGCGTGTCCCGTCTGCCAGAAATGTTAATGCATTCCTCCCAAAGCATCGCACATCATTACATTGCAGGCAATCCTTATTCAAGAAGGCGCTCAAGTTTACAATCAACACTTTATGAAGCGTCTATTGCTATGCGGGAAATGTCTGCGATGGCCCTCCACTTGCCCGTCCTCATGGGACAGACACACAGATCTCAAAAGCAACACCAAAGACTTCAACGAAAGACAGAAAAAGAGCCAGAGGAAGGGTGAGTGAGAGGAGAAGGACAAAATAAAGCTCTCTCTTCACCACAGGACTGCTCTTACTGAGATAAGCACAAGAAGCCAAAAGGGTGAACCATCACCTAAACCATGAGCAAGACCAGAGCGAGAGGATGGAGAGTAAACTGGATGAAAGGGAAGAAGGAAATACGGCTGGAATGAATGAATGCAGGCAGGCACGAGGGAAGGAACGGTGCCCATGTTTGAAGTCCATGTGTATCAATATCTCTTATTTCCTCCACTGAGACTGCACCGGAGAGATTGTAAAGAACTCAAAAGAGCCACAGAACAAAGACCGGGTCCCTGGCTGAGGAACAAAGAGGCAAGCAGAGCCCGGCTCATTTCATGTCTTTCATGGCATTTTCATAGGCTTCTTGACATGCCTTCGATCAGGCGAGGGCAGGGAAAGAAACACATCCACACCTTGAGCAGCGTTCAAAAGCTTGTGGAACTTGAAAAAATAAATAAATAAATAAATAAAGATGGAGATGTATGGAAGAAGTTGAATTGAGACCCTCATGGTGGCTGCCACCCTCTGTGGTGACTCCCTTACTCTTAAAAGAGTGTTTTGGGCAGGATAGAGTTGTCCAAACACACATATACACACAAATAGGAGCTTGCACATGCTGCTTCAGATTTCGTCTGCCAGGCTAAGTGTGTGTAAGACACCCCTGTGGGCTTTCAGATCATCCAAAGTAGAAAGAAAAAACCCTCAAATCACTTACTGTGGTGGATTTTTTTTTTTTTTTTTTTTTTTTTGCATTTTATAAAGCAATGTGAGTGGTGCTTGGCTGAGCAAAACTCTGTGCCACAAATCAAGCGGGCTGCGGGTGGGTGCCAGGTTGCTGAGAGCCTACTCCCATGTTCTGGGTGTTTGCTTCTAATTTTGCATATTCTGCACTACTGTATGTCATTTCATAGTGTAAAACAGAAGTGGCCAAGTTGCATCCTGGAGAGCAATGGCCCTGCATCTTGAGAATCATCGCTTAAGGGCGTCACACACAGCGCGAACATGACAGTTGAAAGTATCACACACCAGACGCACACAATCACATGGTATTTAAAAGGAAACTAATCAGATAGCGCTCTGTGGCGCGGCTGAAATATGAACTGTGTCCTGAGTCGTGACGGGGCACCGCTGACACCTGCCGACTTGCGGCGCTGGTGTGTGTACCCTGATAAAAAGCTATGTGTGCTTAATACTGTTCCAATTCACATGTAGTTCATATTTAGCCAAGAACAGTTCAAATTCCCCCCAGGTGTGTTTTTGCTCTCATTTATCGAAGATGAGGAGATTACTTGTGGAAACCTGCGACAAAAACTACAAATTACAAAATGTGTCTTCTAAATTCCTAAACAGCTCCTGTTCTGTTTTTTTTTTTTTTTTAAATGAACTTCCATGTAGTGTGTAACAAAGCACTACGTGAATGAAAACATCCAGCTGAAGTTTAAATCTGAAAGTGCACCGTGTTTAAAACTATTGATTCTTTAACGAAATAGAAGACTCAAGAGTCGAATAAATGAATCGAATAGGGTTCGGATATTTTGCTTAAACGTGTTGGCGTCGATACTGTACATCACCAAATATAAAGTTTCATTTACGGTAAAATGTGAACGCGCTTTCCCTTCAGACACTAGTGGAGCACGGGGGATCACAGGACTGATCATGACACGAAGATGATGATCACTGACAGATGGAAATTCAGCTGTGAGGAATAAAGGGTTAAAGTTCACTTTTACAATAATACCACAGTATAGCCAACCTAGTGCAGTGTTTGCTCCTGTCATTTTTGAGATTTCTGACACAATAAGCTACGCTGCAACCTGGAATTCGTTGGCCGTTTGCTATTAAAAGAACTAACAAATGTTGGGTTACCCTAAAGTTAAGACTCTAGGTTCTAGGATTATTTGTAAAGTTAGTCTGTTTCTGTAATTCCATTCCTATCTGTGGTTAAGGTAAGATCCTTAGGAAAAAGCTGTCCTGTAATAGCTTTTGTCCTAAATGTGGTTCTAGTTTAAATAGCCATGGTTACCAAACATATTTGCTGCTGAATGTGGAGCTGGAGAATTCAACAGGTGTGCTGAACCTGCGGTCTATGTGCATCTTAGTGCCCCAGTATAGTTACGAGGCCTCTATACTGTCAGCAAGCACTGTTATTTGGATGTGAAGTTATAACATGGTCCTGACTCTTTATGATCACAAAAGAATCTCAAAATCTGCTTTGAAAAGAGTTGGGGTATCTCCCCAGCATCCTGGCCAAACTTGCCCACTGGCTTCTGTCCATCCTGACCTTTTAACCAGCTCAATATCATATAATTTGCTTCATCCCTCCATTTGTCTTCTCTACACTAATAAGCTGTGGTTACAATAACACTCCCAAAACCAAAGCAATCTTTAAAATTGTTAAAAGCGCACAGAAAAGCATATAAAAATGTAACAAATTACTTAATTTTGTGCCTATTAATTATAAATAATAATAATAGTAATTTTTATTTATATAGCGCTTTTCCAGAGTTCAAGGGCACTTTACAAGGAATGCGACAAAAAGATAAACAAACATACATGAAGTCAAATATAACAAACTGGAATTACACAAACAAGACCTAGGAGACAAATGAGCAGAGTGGAGGTGGAACAGATAAAGTAGTCAGTTTGGCAGATCAGAAGCGAAGCATTCAGAAAATAAGTGAAGCTGCGTCCCAAATCGCATACTTATGCACTATTCTACGCCATTTTGTAGTATAAATAGTGTAAGTAGTGTGTTCACACTGAAAACTCTAAAAATAATAAGTGCACTTTAATTACCCGGATAATGCACTCATTCAGCCGCTAAAATGAAGTGTGTAAAGATGAACACTTCACGCACTCAACAACCGCAGGTTTGCTTACGTAGCGGAAGGGGCGGAGCTATCGGACGCACATGTTGAATAACTTTATTTATTTTGGATGGTGAGAGCAAAATTCTTCTACGAGAGTGATTATAGCGCCTCCCGATGGTGAATGCGGCAATACTCACGGCAGGTATTATTTGATAATTCGGTTGTTTATTTCACTGATTTGGCGACCGTCAATCGTCATCAGGGAAACGGTTTGAATTTCTGCTTAGTAAAAAACATTAGTGTGCCATTTGGGACGCCACTACATACATGTACTATCCTGTTGAGTGTGTAAGTGCATAAGTACATAGTGCATGAGTGCATAGTGTATAGTGTGCCATTTGGGATGCAGCTTGAGTCTTAAGTAAGGATTTGAATTCAGAGATATTATTAGCAGAGCGGAGTGAGCGTGGTAGAGAGTTCCAGAGTTTGGGTGCAATAACCCTAAATGATCTGCCCCCCCATTGAAGAGAGGCGGTACCGAGGGATAGCGAGAAGGCCAGAGTCAGCGTAATGTAATGAATGAGTTGGGGTGTAGGGGACAAGCATGTTGCAGAGATAGGATGGAGCTGCTTTTTAGGGATCTAAATGTAAGGAGGAGAATTTTGAATTTAATGCGATAAGCAACTGGGAGACAATGGAGGTCGTACAAGATTAGGGGTTATGTGAGCAGAACGTTTGGTATGAGTGAGTATTCTAGCCGCAGAGTTTTGAATATACTGTAATCTGGAGATGAGGCTGGCAGGCATGCCAATGAAAAGAGCATTACAGTAGTCAATGCGTGAAGAGACAAATGCATGGATGACAGTCTCAGCGTCCTTGCTACTGATGAAGGGACAAAGTTGGGAAATGCGACGTAAATGAAAGAATGCAGATTTAATAACAGATTTAATGTGAGACTAAAAAGAGAGTGTGGAGTCAAAGATTACACCTGAATTTAAACAGAGTAACCAGTGTGAGTTGAGCAATGTCACTCCCAATCTCAGACACAGCACACTGTATAGTTTAAGTGCATAATTTGGCATTCTATTGTGCAATCAACAATAAAACAATCCTTTTTTTGTCAGTGACCTTTACTACATGATAATTTAAGAGCATTTAAGGTGCAGTTGTGTGTGTTCACAAACAAATAAATGGATGCTGCACCCTTGAAATTAACCTTATCTATCAAATCGCTGCTTTAGTATTCACAATGCGTGGAAAAAATAAAGACTTTTTTAGCCAATTAAAAAGTGGTTTAATTGCTTGTGGTAGGCCTGTTTGTCTTGGCTCATTAATTGCTTGACTTGGCATAGATTTTGATCTGAATTTCACAGCATGTGCAGACAGAGTGGATCTGTGTCACAAGACAAGGGAGAGGAATAAAGAAAGCAATGAAAAACAGAGAAGAGAAAGAGCCCAAGAGTGAGCGAGTCCTCTAGCATCATTCCCAGAGGAAAGCTAAAGCGAATGGCTCTTGCTTTTTTCAATTGTTTCGACCTCCCTCCATCACTGATAGCATCTGTCAATAGCAGACACTCAACATCAAGCCATTATGACATCAATCACTGACTATGACATCATCCATCAGCTCCACTCCAGACCGTCTGGTCTCTCCATCTCTCCGGCGAAGCTTTTATTTAGCATAGCATTCTGTTTTTTTTAAGGGAGCAATGCTGGTTGTGTTTTTGCATGTATCCCCTATAGTGCAGAACAAATTTTAGCGTGAATGCAGAAAAACAAAGAAACAAACACACAGCTGGAGTGGAGCCTTCATTAAGGGGGTGATGATGTATGCTGGTGCAGCTGTAGGCTCTTGCTCATAACAGGGATCTATACACAAAGTCATTAGGAAAGCTCCCTGTGCTCTCCCGCCTGATACAATGCCAGCCATTTCACCAGTTACTCATAAGCATCTTTTCACAGTTTCTGAAGACAGAGTGCTGCTTAACTGTGCAAAAGCTGTCACTGGTTTCCCAGAAAAGTGGTTGCCAGGATGTTGCTAAGTGATGATTGTTGGTAAATCACCTATTAGGGGTAAGGGTCATGCTGGATGTGAAGCATTGACTTACTATCAATAATACAGTAAATCCTCCAGTGGCCGTAATTGGTTGAAACTTCAATATAGTTGGCAGTAATGCACCTTAAATGGATAGTTCACCTAAAGAATATTAAAACTAAATGTTTCATTTTTTCTTACCCTAAGGCCAATACACACATAGATGACTTTTTTGTCTAGTATAACAGATTTAACAATAAAAGCAGACCAACAAATTCAAGATAAGTGGGTAAAATGTGTGAGTTATCAAAATGAATGGCTACTATACTACTACTACACAACTATTGATGTATAAATTGAAGTAAAATTTGAAAATAAATGAGAATGATATCCGGATTACATAAAGATCCATGCTTATTGCTTCCTTTATGTGTTGCTTGCAGCACTGGACACAGTATGAGAGCAGTAGCTGAGGATTAAGGCTGGATCAAGCCCACGTGTATGGTCCGGCGCAGTCTTTACAGGGTCATATAGCCCTCACTATGGCTGACGCCAACATTTATGCGCATCTCTCAAAAAGATTTAACTACATGTTGCAAAGACCCGTATCGCAAGCTCTGTAATTGGTCAGCTTGGTACCGGTGATGTTTACAAGTGTTTACAAGTGTCAAGTTCAGTTAAGGAGCTTGAGATGGAAACTTTTGTTGTGTGCTTACCTCTATGATTAAAGTTGTTGTACATCCACCAGTTCCTGCCTCTGAATGAGCAAAAACAAAACATTTGTAAGGAAACTCGACACAGAGGAACAAAAAAACCTACTGCCATCTAGCGTTTCTGAAGTGTTATTGCAGATCAACACAAACAGCACGCAGAACCATAAATGCACTACGAACAAAGCAGGCACCGTGGGTCACGCCGATCACCTTTAGTCTCACCAAACACCAAGTTTTTTTAGAGTGTGGATTCTTGCTGACTGAATTTTGTACACATTCTCTTGTCATAAAAACAAAGAACTAAACAGTTAAAAGGGATATAAAAGAGATACATTTCACAGCTTCAGCAACTGTACCACGACTCAACATCAGTCTTGCATCCCACAAAGGAGCTACAGAGGTATAAAAGAAGAAGCAATGACCATAGAAGACGAGAGAGGACTGACCCAGGGAAATTTTATGTTGCTTCTTTATCTTTTTGAAACAACCATCCGTGAGGTTGTTACAGATGTGGCCGATCAGACACATAATAATTTTGTTTTATTCAACAAATAATACACTGTTAACTTCTCCTACCCAGAAAAGACGGGATGGTCAGTTTAATCCAACTCCAAAGGTATTAACAACACAAAAGGAATGCCTGCTCAGAAATGGACAGCAACATGGTCAGGTTCCCAAACGTTACCATAAATCTTGCTTAAGACTTATGCTTTTAATGTAAACTTTTATTCTCTCTTTATGTGTAATCAGGTGTTTTGCAACAAGTCTCTAGCTCATGTATTAATATTATGGTTGTAATATTCCTACAATTAATGGTCATCTCTACCACAGCTAAACAAGATCTTAGATGGTTCATGTTTGATGTCCCTGCAAAGCTAATTTGGTGTACTGAACGGTCATTTACATTTTATGACAATACATGTGCAACATATTAACATTTTAAGAAACTTTAAACATTTCTGCATCAGCTTACACCAACAATGCAAATTACCAAGCTTTGGAACAAAATACTATAAAACATGCTTCAGGGTAGTTAACTTTTAATTGGTCATCTCGGCTGTGCAGGGTGGTGCAAAACCATCCCTATAAAAACTGGTCACAGGCCACACCCCAGAAGAAGGAAAACACCAGCAAACTGACACAGACCCTAGGAGAAAGAGTGGTTCCGTTTCATCTCAGCACAGCTTCTTTTTAGGGGCCTACTCACACTATGCCATCCGTACCATGCCCAGGCCCGTTTCCCGTATCATCTGGAGAAGTGTGAGTGCGCTGAATCGGGCTCAAGAACGGTTCACTTGGCTGGCCCTGGCCCGGTTGGAAGAGGTGGGCCTGAGCGTGGTTCACTTGGGCTCAAACGCGCCAAAGCCCAAAACTGTTTCATATGGATTTATTAATCTTTCTTACTGTTCAGTGAACGCAAACTGCCGTAGTTCTTAAAGACACAAATTCCTCATTCCTGCAGCACGAGGGCTTTATGACTGTTTATGAGTGCCAAGAGTGGCTAATCTGTTCGGCGAAATATCTGACTGCGTGTCACCGCATCTCTAAGGACTGTTTGGCGAAATATTTGACTGCATGTCACTGCATATCAAACGACTGAAACAATATAACTAGAGAAATCTCCACTGTGCTGCTGAGTGAGAGCGCTTCTCACTGAACAGCGCAGCAGCGATGATGTAAGCGTGCCGAGGCCCGTTTGTGGTGTGAGTGCGGGCCGTTGGGGGAGATGGGAGGGTGGACAAGCGTGCTTTGGCCCGGTTTGAGACAACTGTACCTAGTGTGAGTACGGCCTAGGTCTATAAAGAGATTTGGACCCTGGCAAAAATGGGTTGACCGCACAGCTCAGATATTCCCATTTCTGACACCTTTCTTTCTTTTCTTTCCATCGAGAGTTGGCATGCGCCAGTATAAGATTCTGACAGTATGATAACCTAGGTTAAAAATATCACGATTTCAGGGTATTGTGGTTAATGCTCTAAAATATGTTCTTTTTAAATCCAAACTCCACTCCACTCCACACCAAGCCTCGCGAGGACAAAAAGCCAACCACCAACTAACCATGTGGGGATATAGCTCAAAAGAGGGAGTTCATCACATCACAAAAGGAACATAAGTAACTCCAGATTACCAGATATTTGTTCAGATTTAAAGAGTCAATTCTTTGAAGCCTCCTTCAAGTTAATCTTCAATTCACTTTGAGCTGATTTGCTGCAAGAGGGGTGCCACTCACTTTATCTTTTGTATTGTTTATTTGGTGATTAAAGTTTACATTCAGCATTTGCCAGTTCCTGCATGCTCCTTTCCTAGATTTAGTTTTTTGCCCAAGAGGGGGAAGGGACACACTGTCAAACAGCCCTCGCTGATGTGGGAAATTCACATGTTGATGAGCATGGATAGAGCAGTCAAATTCCATCAGTGAGATGATGGAGGAGTTGCTGGTGTTCACCGGAAGTTGACAACTGCTAGCCTTCATCATGATCTGCAGGAGCAGTGAAATAAAGAAACAGAGGACTCGCTAACAGGCACACGTAATACAGAGGGGCTATTGCTGCCACAAGGAAATGAGAGAGTACAAAACCATCCACCGAGGGGGATCTAGAGCTGCTGTCCACCATGATTTGTGAAAGGGTTATATAGGGATTGCTGCTAGGCTGTCATAACACGGAGGAGTCATCACCATCAGTAAAAATCCATACACCAAGGATATCTAGTGCTGCCTCCAGACCCTACGAGTGAGGGTCATCTTAGCCAGTTAAGGACCAACAGTTGTAGCAGTGTGCTTGAAGAAACACCAACATTTTCTTCTTTTTTTCTCTTCTCTCTATCCCCTCTCATGCCTTATTCTGTCATCATCCTTTCATCTCCTTTCTCTCACCTCATCTGTCCTTAACCTCCAGCACTGCAGCCACCATGACAGGGGGTTGGGGGAAGTAAAGCACAGTCTCAAGGGTATCCCCCGGACCTGTGATGGGCAAAGGAATTGTGTGACACGTGGGAGGAGGACCGCAGCTGTGGAGGCAGAGCAAAGCTGCTTGCATGAGAGGTAATGAGCAAGCCCACAGAGGAGCGTTTCTCTCAATATTAGACATTGCTACATTTGTGGTAAAGCCCAAGAGGAAGGAAGGACAGGCTGTTGATGGTGGGGGAAGTTCTCAAGGCTGGTGTTGAAAGAGCTTGTCGTGGGAATGGTAACTCATGGTCATCGTTTACAGCAGTGGTCACCAAACTTGTTCCTGGAGGGCCGGTGTCCTGCAGATTTTTGCTCCAACCCTAATCAAACACACCTGAACAAGCTAATCAAGGTCTTACTTGGTATACTTGAAACATCCAGGCAGAGACCCTGCAGAGACACCGGCCCTCCAGGACCGAGATTGGTGACCCCTGGTTTACAGTATGCTATAGATGCCATCCTTCATGAATAAGAGGAGCAGTAAAACTAGGCAATAGGTGGCTAACTGGCCATGCTTAGTTTTTTTTTCCCAGTAAAATGTCAAAAATATATAGTTTTTGAGCTGGAACTACTAGAATGACCTAATGCCATGCAACTCATTACAATTAGTTTTAACCAATTACCATAAATATATATGCAGGCCATTCATTCAGCCATTTGTCTGCAGATACTAACACAGACATTCATCCACCATTCTCCCTACAACCACCAGGTTGGCCCTGTCCAAGGAGGCAGGCTCTACCCCTACATTCATCCCCAGGAATCATAGCTGTATCTACAACCTTCCAATACAAGCTAGAGACATAAATCTTACAGCCACATAAATCTTATGTTTTGTTAAATAATACTTTGTCATAAGACTGGGCAATATTGAAAAAAAAATCACAATATCATACTTAATATCATTCAATAAAAATAATTATTAAATATTTTTAACACTATTATTATTACTAAGGCAAATTGTTTAATAGTCAAAAATAAAAATATTGAATCTAAATAACTCATCTCCTTATATTAAAATAAACATAAGTGTTAAAGACACTCTTAAACTTGATAAATAAAATGTTACAAAGTGTTTGCAATAATAAAGTTACATCAAAATCTGCAAGGTGTCAATAATAATGATACAGTAAAACTCAAACTCTGTAAACAAAACATTATGATAATAAAATCTGAGCTTTCAAGTAAAGGAACCAACCGTCATTATTCAGTTACATATTGCAACATTACAAATTGTGAAGTTGAATGACTATATTACCTCCTGTGCCAAAAAGTCTTTTAGATGGTGTGCTAGTGGCTGGGATGCCCAACAAAAGAAACCAAAAAGCCACTCTGGCGAAATCCTTACATTCCTTTTTATTTACATTCTCCTCACTGCTGCTGTACACCACTCATGTTGTTATTCTGACATGAATTGACTAGAGTGAGTGCATGGTTTCCTTCACCATATTCTATGGTGTCTCTCGGCGACCGTTAACTGTTTTCTTAGAGAATGACAAACGAACAAACCATTGCTGCAGCTCCGATGCAAGTTCATGAAGAAAAGTAAAAAGCACTGCAGTGTTTGGGTGCGCTGTGTTTATCTCAGGTAATTAGTCTACCATTATTACTGAAATGCCTATATTCAGGGCTTAATTTCCTTAATCTGGCACCTGTAAAGTCTGATCCGGCACCTGATTTTACCGATCCCTCTCCTCAACCGCCTACCTCCCCTGTCCATTGTTTACTTTCACTTTCTTCCACGATTCCCCAACCCTCTTCACTTTTGTCCGTGACAACCCCCTGCTCTTCACTTTTGTCCTTCGTCCATGACACCCCATCCGCCATCCTCCCTAGTCTTTCTAGTAAAACTTAAGAAAATTCATTATCAAAACAACAGACGACAGTGTCCCTTTTCCACTACAAACACTCCTCAGACAGTACCCTAGACACCAATAAGACATGAGTGCCTCCTTCAGTCTGAGTTTACAGATATTTTTTTCATCCATCTGCCAGGAAACGCAACATCAAAGTTCTGTATAACAAGTCACATGATGTGGGTAAGAGGCAGGAAGCAGGTAGGGAGTCTTTTACTACATAATGTGCCAGCCGAACAAGAATCCCACTCACATCAGCCTGGTGTCTTCCCACCGTCAGACAAACACGCACGAGTGCCCAGATTTATGGAAATTGTCTCTCTCTCTCTTTTTGCAGCAGAGCTGTTCTTATCTGGTCTCAGCCACTATCTACTGTTTGGAATAGATAAGTTTGTATTTGCATTTCTAATAAGATTGCCCATATCCCAGGGTGCTGGTCGTAGATGCATGCGGCGCTCAGCTAGGGGAAAAAAGTGGCCAGGGCAGGAGGGTCATTATTGCACATGGACCCTGCTAAGAGATCATCCCTGACAGAAGAAAAGCTGGGCTATACTGTCAGAATTCACACACAAACACACATTTCTCTCACTGTCTGCTTTCCCCTCTGGCCCCTAACCAAAAACTGTAATCACATTTCTCAGCTTGCGCGATCTTTGGCAGAGGACTGCTGGAGATTACACAAGCTTCTACACAGCAGGAGATGACTTGTGTTTCTGCTATGACTCTATCAGTAATGCTGACAGCTAACTCATGATATGACCTGAAAACTGGATTTCGGTCACTGGAACTTTTGATTCCATGACGGGATGTATGAAAAGCTTCATTCTGTTATCAGTGTGATCGACTGCATTGTCTAATGCCAACAAATGTCAGACATGAGGAATGAGGAAATAAATTGTGCGTAAACCTATTTGCCTTCTTATGCAAAAGTGACTTACAAGACAGCATGATACCACAAGCTATTGTATGACTCTAAGGAATACTTGATTCTGATTGGTCAATCACAACATTCCGAGGTATGTTATTCCCAGATAACAACTGCTGAATGGAACGCATGCTAAAAGAAAGAAAGAAAAAAAAAACCTCCACGTTTCACGATGCAGGTGTTTGTGGTCTGCACTGACTCGGTAGGTGCAAAGTGTGTCGTGTGTGTGTGTGTGTTTGTGTGTGTGTGTGGACTATCCTGTTGCAAAACACAGCGAAAAGTCCTACATGATGGTAATAGTTCGATTAAGGTGTTTACATGTCTGTACTGCTCTTCAATAATGCGACTAAAATTGGCATACTCCACATGTTTTAATTCGATTTCTCTTTGAATGAAATAAAAATAAGATAAACAAAAAATATTAAATAAAATGCTGTTTGTGCAACATTTAGTGCAAATAAGACTGTAGAAATAAAGAAAGATAATCCTGTAGAAATTAAGAATCATGAAAATCATGTTATTTTACATTTTAAATATGTGTCTGTGTACAATTTTAGTGACTATACTATGGTAGTTTTTATTATTATTGTAAGATATTATAAACTGTAGTAAGTATAATTACTATAATAAAAATGAATAACATTAACATTAAAATATTAATTGCATTCTTGTTTGCTTGTTTGCTTGCTTGCTTGCTTGCTTGATTGATTGATTGATTGATTGATTGACTGACAGAACTGTAGCTAACTAACAATGAAAAGTAGCAATATTTAATTTATCTGGGCTTTGTCATAAAGCAATAGGCAATAATAATAAAAAGCTTATATCAATATTGGAAAACTGGAAAGAAAAATCACAAATTCAAGCACTGTTCAGACTTCATCCACTTTAAGTTGTGAATCCAAAATTAAAACAAAAATATCAAATTTAGCTACTAGCTCACAATTATATTTTGTGATATGACATCAATTATACTGTTTGGAACTAAATACTTCATCCAATCCAAGCAAATGTTACTGTAAAGAAAGTAACTAAATTCTATTTTTAAATACAAAGTTAAACGTTTTATTGAGATGAATTGTTGGTGATTGTATGGGTGTTAATGGCCAGCCATGAACAAAGAAAAATTAGGCCCTGTTAAAATGATTTAAGACCTACAAAACACAACAGTTCAGTATATTTAAAACGTTTTAAGGCCTAAAATTTAGCCTTGGTGAGATTTAAGATATTTTAAGACTTTTTAGGACCCTGCGAATAGCCTGGTTGTGAAAAAACCCATCTGTGAGGCCGCTAAATGATTTGTGCCTGGGCATTAAACTGGACATTTCCTCTTACTGCACAACTTCAGAATACGTTAAGCAGGTAAAGAAGAACCAAAGAGCCATAAAGAGAAAGAAGCAGATCTTGTGCTCTTTTTCCCTATGTGATGAATCACTACGGTGAAACATGAGTGAATGATGATCTTCTTCACATCATGCGATCAGCAGACCCCAAAAAAGAAGAGTAACTAATGAGAACGAGTCAGAGAGGCCAATCAGCTACATTACTGTGGAGAAAAGAGGACTTTTAGCCTCTTTCAGGCCATTAAACAACATTCTATGAAAAAGGTCTGCAGTTTTCAAATTGGCCCCATAATCACCCCAGTAATAGTCCATGGAATAAAGTGTACTGGGAAAGACACTCTGTCCCTCAGTCAAGTGTGCTGAACCCTAAAATACCAGCAGCTAATTATTTAATGGCCACATTTATTTTCAAAAGCATGAAATAAAAGCGGAGGTTCATTTTTGGCAAAGTTTTGACTACCGTGTTCTGCAGTACAATGAGAATATTAGTGTCATAAAGAGCCACGCGCCAGCTAACACAGCAGGAGCAGGTCCATGCCAGTGAAGTGCTTTAATGAACTGTAAATGCCCTTCTGAAGAAACTAAAAGCATGTGGAGGGGTCTTAGCGTTTCTAGCATTTTATTTTTTATCAGTCAATGTGTAAAAAAAAGATATAGAAACAAGAAAGTAACTAAAAAAAGTTAAACAACAAATATTCATTCATTCATGCATTCATTCATTCATTTTGCTTCGGCTTAGTCCCTTATTTTCCTTGGCTTAGTCAGAGCTCGCCACAACGGAATGGACTGCCAACTATTCCAGCATATGTTTTATGCAGCAAATGTCCTTCCAGCCAGTACTGGGAAACGCCCATACACTCTGTCACTCTTACTCTCATTTTCACTTTCACTTACACACACACACACACACACACACACACACACACACACACACACACACACACACACACACACACACACACACACACACACACACACACACACAAAATAAAACACTTAAAAAAAACACAATAATAAAAAACACAAAATTTTAAATTATATAACAAAATGTATTTATGAACATAGGTGGATGGAAAACGTAGCTACTGTCATGGTCACCAGCGATCTAACCTGTGCAGATTGTTGGAGAACTACAAAAATGACACTGATAAAAGCTACAAATCCCGTCATGCACCTCACACACATCAGTTCCAGTTCTCTCCCTAATTGCACTCACACAGCTGGAAGCTCTACTCAGATAATATATAAATAACACACACGCACCCTTGTTTGTTTTATTGCTTACGCTGTTATGCCACCTGTCCTCACCACTTGCCTGTTATTTTAACAACGTTCTTTGAATTAGCCTAATACTCCACTTTATACCTGTTTGACCATTGCCTGCCTGACTACTCTTGATTATTAAACTGCACATGGATCCTCGTTTCCGTTGTCCCGATCCATATGTAACAGTCAGTATAAGAGAAAATCACAAAAACATGTGGCATCATCATAAATTCTAAGGTTTAAAAAAATACATGTACAAATAAAAAAAATAATAATCTAAAATATCTAAAATGTATGCAGAGCAAAATAAGTCTAAACATGAATAGGATTCAACTATAAAATAAAATGTTTCTTCATAATGCTAATTGTCTTGAGAAAAACAGAAACAGACTATTTAAAAAAAATCTTGAAATCACCATTTATACATATATATATATATATATATATATATATATTGCTCATGAGGCTTTGAATTTGTGTTTATTTAATTAACACTATATACAACGCATATGTTTAAACTAAGTTAATTCCATAATAACAAATTTTGATAAATTTTCATGTTACAGCACAGTTAATTGAACACAAATCTGCAATAAACTAAAATATGATCTTAAAAGGTATGAAGTGAACTGCAGTCTTCCAGTCAAATAAATGGACACAAAAGGTTAATTCCACCTCACTCACGCCTCAGAAATTATGTGCATTTGCTCAACAGTATATGAGTGCAGCCAGGCAGCCACATTTTCCTGTTTGCTTCAAATTTATTAAATTCACCGGTCATTTTCTTGTTTGAACGCTGTTTGAAGGTAAGCAGAGTTTTTGAATGTGTTTGGCCCGCTGATCCGACAGGTAGACAGAGGCTATCATTCACTTTAGAGAACACAATCAAAGCGGCCGCCAAATGTCACCG